>NC_061513.1:128473136-128612685 GCF_022539505.1 Lolium rigidum
TGTGGCTTTGGTGTGGCCGGCCCCCTCCCCTATGCCCCTCATTATATAGGTGGAACCCCAAGTGTTGGTATCCAAGTCTTCGAATAAGACCCGAACCAAAAACCTTCCATATGGAGGGGAAACCTAGCCAAGCTAGGACTCCCACTAGAGGTGGGAGTTCCACCTCCCATATGGGGGGGTGGCCGGCCCCCTAAGGCCTCGTTTGGAAACAGTGGATTCTAGTGTTTAGCAGTGTATTACCCAACGTGTTTTGGGTGGACACCCGATCCCCTTCCGTTAACCAAGAAGCAAGAGTGTAAAAAACGCGAGACCCACCTCGCGTCTAAAAAACTGGCAACCCGACGTGTTTCTAGGGGTAAACTTGGGCTTACGCGACCAGAAACCGGGCTGCCAAACGTGACATAGAGTGTATCTTCGAGTAATTGTCTTAGCTGGTATAATACACTTGTATCTAGTTAAAAACCTGGCTGCCAAACAAGGCCTAAGGGGGAGTCCACTTGGGACTCCTCCCCCACTAGGGTTGGCCGGCCATGGAGGTGGAGTCCCATGTGGACTCCACCTTCCTTGGTGGTTTCTTCCGAACTTTTCTAGAACCTTCTAGAACCTTCCATAGAACCTTCCGCGATATTTTAATTCACATAAAATGACATCCTATATATGAATCTTATTCTCCGGACCATTCGGAACTCCTCGTGATGTCCGGGATCTCATCCGGGACTCCGAACAAATATTCGAACTCCATTCCATATTCAAGTACTACCATTTCAACATCCAACTTTAAGTGTGTCACCCTACGGTTCGTGAACTATGCGGACATGGTTGAGTACTCACTCCGACCAATAACCAATAGCGGGATCCGGAGATCCATAATGGCTCCCACATATTCAACGATGACTTTTAGTGATCGAATGAACCATTCACATACAATACCAATTCCCTTTGTCACGCGATATTTTACTTGTCCGAGGTTTGATCTTCGGTATCACTCTATACCTTGTTCAACCTCGTCTCCAGACAAGTACTCTTTACTCGTACCGTGGTATGTGGTCTCTTATGAACTCATTCATATGCTTGCAAGACATTAGACGACATTCCACCGAGAGGGCCCGAGAGTATATCTATCCGTCATCGGGATGGACAAATCCCACTTGTTGATCCATATGCCTCAACTCATACTTTCCGGATACTTAATCCCACCTTTATAGCCACCCATTTACGCAGTGGTGTTTGGTGTAATCAAAGTACCTTTCCGGTATAAGTGATTTACATGATCTCATGGTCATAAGGACTAGGTAACTATGTATCGAAAGCTTATAGCAAATAACTTAATGACGAGATCTTATGCTACGCTTAATTGGGTGTGTCCATTACATCATTCATATAATGATATAACCTTGTTATTAATAACATCCAATGTTCATGATTATGAAACTAATCATCCATTAATCAACAAGCTAGTTTAAGAGGCATACTAGGGACTTATTGTTGTCTACATATCACACATGTACTAATGTTTCGGTTAATACAATTATAGCATGATATATAAACATTTATCATAAACATAAAGATATAAATAATAACCACTTTATTATTGCCTCTAGGGCATATCTCCTTCAGTAAGAGAGAAGGCTGCGAGGAGATAAGGTCAACATGAGTGGAGCGTCTCTATAGGGGCACGATGCACTTTTTGCACGGATCGTGATGCGCCGCATGAATGTGCTACTTGTGCGGCGCTGTTTATTAGATTTTCCCAACATTGTATCAGAGCCCATGGTCTCAAGTTTTAGTCCTGGATTTTACAATTTATACTAAATTCCTCGCAGCCTCCTGCCGCGCCCGGCCTCCCGCTGCCTCTTTGCCTCTCTACACGTGTTGACTTGTCTTCTCGTCTTCCTGTCACACGTGAGAGGGGGTGTTGAAATGTATAAGTAGATTGCCTAGTCCTTTCCATCAGTTCGAACTTTTGGTTCAAGTGGCTAGTGCATGAAGCTTAGCATGATATCAGAGCCCATGGTCTCAAGTTCGAGTCTTGGCTTTCATAATTTATTCTAAATTCCCCGCAGCCTCCTGCCGCGCCCGGCCTCCCGCTGCCTCTTTGCCTCTCTACACGTTTTGACTTGTCTTCTCGTTTTCCCGTCACACGTGAGAGGGGGTGTTGAAGTGTATAAGTAGATTGCCTAGCCCTTTCCATCAATTCAGACTTTTGGTTCAATTGGCTAGTGCATGAAGCTTAACATGGTATCAGAGCCCCAGGTCTCGAGTTCAAATCCTGGCTTTCACAATTTATTCTAAAAATTATCTCTTCTCCCCCCCTCTTCTCGCAGCCTCCTGCCGCGCCCGGCTCCCGCTGCCTCTTTGCCTCTCTACACGTGTTGACTTGTCTTCTCGTCTTCCCGTCACACGTGAGAGGGGTGTTGAAGTGTATAAGTAGATTGCCTAGCCCTTTCCATAAGTTCGAACTTTTGGTTCAAGTGGCTAGTGCATGAAGCTTAACAGTACCTATAATCGTCTCTCCTCTATCGTTTCTAAGTACAGCTCCCGTAGAACGAGATCCATCTGAAAGAAAAGATGCTTCAATATTTAATCCATATGATCTTTTCGCTGGTTTAGTCCATAAATCCACTTTCTGCTTAGAACTTGGTTTTGCCTCACTATAATCATGTGGCCAACACATTGATAGAAAAAAGTGGTTTTTGAAGGTGTAGCAACTTGTAAACCTTTTGCATCTTCTCTCATTTGCCACCAAATATGCCAACAACTCATAGCAATAAGCTCTTTCATACCTAAATGATCAGATAATGGATATTTGAGTTGCGGACTGTAGAAAATAAATTCCAAAACCACTTACCTAGACCTATCCACACTACCAGAAATCCCCTTATTTCTGACGGTACATTCTAATGGCCGACGGCCCATCGTCTAATACCCAATACCCGACGGTACCTGCAATGGCCGATGGTTATAATAGACCACTCTGTTATAACCACAAGTAACCGACAATGTATTACGTTGACCGACGGGAAGAACATAACTCTCCTTTATTCACCCAAATACCTGACGGTGTGGACTATTACTCGACGGTTGTACTTCCACGGTAAGGTATTATGTGTTGTAGCCGATGGTGCATATATGCCCTTCGCTTATATACATAAAATGACCGACGGCCGAAGTGTCACCATCGGTTATAGTCATAAATATATGGTGAGGATGTTTAATAACCGACGGTTTGACTCTCGGTAATATGTTAGAATGGCTGACTCGACTAAGCATGAGAAGTGGCCATGTCAACCAAGCCACTTGATGATTTCTCCTTATAGAAGGTGTGGCTATGAAAATATGAAGCCGACGACACAGATGCTCTAGCTAGTTCGTGTAGGTGTGAAGGTCGCTCCAACAACTAGGAATGTTGATGAGAGGAGTTTTTGTGTGTTTGATCATTAGTAACTAGCAATGATTAAGAGTAAAATAGTACAACAAGGGTTGATGATGTGTTCAGTGATGAGTTGACTCAATCTAATGTGTTATATATAAGTACAAATGTCCCAAGAAAAAACAAGTATGCATATGTTTCTTAATTATAAAAATTAAGAAACTAAATTATGTGAGAAAAGATAAGAACAAAAAAAATACCCCCCATCTCAAAAGATATGTCATTGGTTTGTATAAATTTTGATATATCTATAAACTAAATAGCTTCTAGATAATTTGGGTTTATATGAATTTGCGACATCTTTTTGGAGCGAAAGGAATATTTTATATTTTAAAATGACCCAAATAATAAAATATATGGTTTATTTTTAAAACTTATATTACTACTTCTAAATATTAAAATGGAATATGATATCCAAGGATGATGAGATGAGAGAACGTATTATGTTTGTTTTACAGAAAAAAGTAGTGCCAAAACGGGTGGAGAAATATATTTCTTTAACTGATCATCTCAGCTAGGCACTGTAGTTGTTTAATAATGTCAAACACGAACATATTGATTTTACCGGCAACGGTACCTATCCAGTCCCTGCTTTGAGATTGGTGAGCCTTTAGATATTTGTCAAATATATAATTAATAATTGAAACACAAGTGAAACTTTTATGAAACAAAAGTGATACATGAAAAACATTGTGACAAAAAGTGAAACTGGTGACATCACTGCTAACGTCACTCCGGTTTGTTTCATAAAAAAAAATCGTATTTCAGTTATGTTTCAGATTTGTTTCATGATTTTGTGAAAGAATTGGTCACAACATGGATGACATCACTGCTGGCGTCACTCATGTAGGTCTAGTTGCCTTTAAAAAGAGGTTTTCGTATCAAACACCGAGTGGATCATGTCACTCTGATTCCCCTCAGTTCTCACCCTCACTCACAGATCTAGTGGCCATCAGATCTCCTCTCACCTCAATTGACTCCACCCTCTCGTCCTCCATTGAAGCGCCTACCGCCTGGGGATAGCCTCCGCACAAAGGCAAGCTCCCAAGTGTTTGAAGACAGCAGGAGCAGCGTTCGTGTGGCGACCATGGAAAACATAGGGTTAGGTGGATGTGAAGGGGAGGAGTCCCTGGGCGTCGCGGTGGCGTCAGCCGGCGCTGGCTGAGAGAAACGATGAAGACAAGCCGCGCAGGAGGGACAACACTGCGTCCAATCTGACCCCGCCCGAAGCACGAAGACTTCCTCGACACAATCCTAACGCACCACGAGGACAGTTCGCTTGCCCGGTCCGTACCCAATATGTTTTCCTACCTCTGTCGTCCTTAATTTTGCTTTTGATTTCCTTTTCTACTTGAATATATAATTCAGAAGATTTTAGGAAAAAAATCCGGAGAATCAATTTTTTTGCGAAACACGGTAAAGACGCAGATGCTCACACATACGTACATACACTCACCCTACTCATATGAGCACCTTCGAGAGACTGAGTCCAAGAAACTGATCCGACGAGTCCTGAAATTGACGAAGTCACCAAAGTCGTCTTGCTGTCGACGGGAACGTCGCCTCCCACTGAAGAATATTCCGCCTTTTAATAGAACAACAAAGTGGGCTCTGGGTGCCACTGCCCTCCTAACCATCCAACCATCCAACCACAGGTTCCATCCAACCATAGGTTGGTTCTCGAGAATCAATTTGTTGGGAATTACTACTAAATTAATGTGATGAGTATGTGATCAAGACTAGCATGGCAGTATTGTGTCACTTTATGTATAATTCCAAGTGACACTGGCGCATCCCCATGGCACCTGCGTTGGACTCATGGCTGACCTTGGCAGCATTTTCCGTGGCGCGACCACCAAAATAATTCTGCACGTCCACACACCACGCACCCAACTAAGTCCTAAACTTCCGCCTCTCCTGACCCCCTTCGAAAACAAAACCTTCCTCGTCATCCTTCTCCATAACTAATCTAGGGCCTTGCTCGCCGCCTCTACGACGAGTGCCCAGGAGTTTCGCTGCCATGGACGATCAATCGGCACGCAGCGAACATAGTGGGGCGCAGAGGTATCAATGTCTTCTCCCCCTCTTCACTCGTCTCTCTGCCTTTCTCACACTGGCCCTGGCCAAATTTGACTATGCGCTTCTGTGTGTGCTCATTGTACAATCTTTCTTTATTGGAAATCGTTTTTTTGTAGCAATAGATAAATCGTTCGATGTTTAAGTTAACTTCTTTAGCTAGTAGAAACTGATAATTTGCCTGGTAGCTTCCGTTGGAGTTAACAACGACAAATAGCATCCATGAATTTCCCATCTTCGCTAATTTTTTTGAATTAGGTCAATGTTATAATCCTGTTGGACATTAACAAGTTTAAGCATGAACTCAAATCCCTCAGTTTTGGGTTCAGAAAGTTGAAGAGTTGGTGATTAATCTAGCCACAAGTTAGCTTCCTTTTCTAGCCATACTAATTATTCATAATCGTATTTAGTATGGTCAATGCATGTAGGATATATGCAGAATCATTTGATTGATGCAATTTCCAGTACCCTGTACCTATGAAGGATATAAATAATTGTTTCTTTTTATCTCATACTAAATTTTGGTCTGCAAGTTGGATACTGAAATTAAATTTGCTCCACTACACACTAAATATATGATTTTGGCTGCTGATACACTTTACAACCATGATTTGTTAATACTATACCTCCTGCTTCTGTACAAGTCAATGAAAAGCCAAACTGTTATTTATTTATGTACAAATGTAGATGACAACCGTAGTTGCATGTACAAGGATAGAAAGGGAAAGATGTTCACTCCGGCTTGGCAACATGGATTAGATAATTTTTGGAGCGTGCATTCTCATTGCCTGATGTTGCTGTAGCTGGGGAATCACATTGATGTACCAAGTGTTTTTGTCGTCATAAGGGCAAAAGGGATGTCATGACCCGACATTTGTGCAACAATGGTTTCATGTTAGGATATGAGAGATGGACTAGTCATGGTGAGTATGATACACCTGAAATCGTAAAACAAAATAACGATGGGGGTGGGGATGTAGATCGTATAGATGACATGCTAATTCATGCAATCGCTGCAAAAGAAGTTTCTGTAGGCGATGAGCCAACAGAAGCTGCAAAGAAGTTCTATGAAATGTTGGTTGAAGCTGACAAACTAATGTCTACCCACACTTCTATTCTTGTAGACAATGTTGGGCCTCCAAGTGCAGATGTTAGAACAACACCAAGTTTCCCTTAAGTGGATCACCCAAGGTTTATCGAACTCAGGGAGGTAGAGGCCAAACATATCCCTCTCAAGCAACCCTACAATTAAGATAAAAGAAGTCTCTTGTATACCTTTTTTGCGGGGGAAGTCTCTTGTATACCCAACACACCCAATACACTTGTCAGATATATATGTGCACTAGTTCGGCGAAAAGATAGTAAAATGCAAGCAGGCCCGACCCTAGGGGGGCGAGAGGGGTGGCCGTCCTAGGCCCAAGAAAATCAGGGGGCCCCGGGCAGGTATATCCTTTGTATACTACTAGGCCTATCGAATCTTGGACTCTTTCCGAGGCTATCAGCGTAGGAAAACTCAGGCAGGCCTTCTTTTTCGCATCCTCATAGGAGCAGTCTAGCAGCAGATCAAGCGTCTCGGTCTCCACCAATGCATTACGTATTGGATTCGATTGTAGATCCGATTAGTGATGTACTGCACCGAGCGCCCGAAAGTACATGTTGCAGTCCGATAAGGAATGCTTCCATCGCTGCACCTCTAATTCCTTTGTCGGGCCAAATCGCCCACGGCAGCCGCCGGCACTACGGCAGGAGATACGATCTTACGACCTGAAAGGTATGGTGGTGATCTGATCTCTGAATTTCTGATGTTCTCTAATTATCTAGTACAGCCCGTCGATAGTCTACGGTTCTATTCTATGCCCTAATTTCAGTTACAACTTTCTTATCTTGTTATAAAAATATTGGTATCGGTACATTTTAAGTCATTATTTGTAGTATTTTTTACATGCATACTTAAAATGTATATACTAAAAGCATCTCCAAGTAGAAAAGCGCGCACTAAATTTACCGTGCCAGCTCTAGCGCAGGATAAAAATAGGGCGCGCGCACACCAACCCCCACACCTCCAAAGCGCACTGCTCCAAGTCCCCCACGCCGACATGCCTTCGCGATATCAACTTGCGCGATATCTTTGGGCGTCTAGTCAAGTAATTCAGTAAGCGGCGCAAAAAAAACCAAAATAGGCGTCACAAATATTTTTTTAGCGCGCCTTTTTGCGATGAGGGTCCTAAATTCTAGTTTCGCCCAGACCCTTGAAAGCTCAGGACCAGCCCTGAATGCAAGTGATATGGATGAATATGAGTGGTAATAACAATCTAAAATAAATATGGTAACAAGTAAACATGCAGTAAAACAATAAATAAACGGTGATTCGATGTTTGAAAACAAGGCCTAGGATCATACTTTCACTAGTGGTCACTCTCAACAATGATATCATAAAGAAATATAAATATAAGCATGCACTTCACTATGCTACTCTGAAAGACTCTCTGGCTGGATAACGAACACTAATCCACTGCGTAGGTCTGCAAAAGAAAACCTCTAAAATGTATTTCCAAGTACTAATGAACCTCCCGCGCTGCACTTTGAGCGTTCATAGGCGGTACTAACACACCATAATTTCATAGATACATCCAATTCAAATCATAATTCAATGAACAAGTATTATGTAAAATATAGTCTAAGAGACCCACATGGTGCACACACTACACCTTTACACACGTGGGGCTTGGAGTCTTCGGAGATCACATAAGTAAAATCCACTTGAATAGCATAACGATATCTAGATTACAAAGCTCATGGTCACATAAAAATCACACAATGGGAGAGAGAGATAAACCACATAGCTACCGGTAGAGCCCTCAGCCCTGGGGGAAAACTACTCACTCCTCATCGTAGGAGTCTGCAACGGCGATGGAGATGGCGGTGGAGTCGATGAAGATGGCTCCGGGGGCAATTCACCGTCCAGGCAGGGTGCCAGAGACTTCTGTCCCCCGAATCTTGTCTACGACAGTGACGGAGCTACGGAACTTTTCTGGGATGGAGACTTGTATATTTAGGGTTTTTGCGTCGGGAGCTTTATATAGGCGGAAGGGCGAGGTCGGTGGAGGCCTGGTGGCCCCAGACCACCCCTAGGCGCCGACCAGGGCCAGGCCGCGCCTAGGGTAGGTCTGGCAACCCTGTGGCCCCCCTCCGTCTCTCCTCTGGACTTCCTCTTCGCTCCGGGAAAAATAGGAACTTTGGCTTTTGTTTCATCTAATTCCGAGAATATTTCCTGTACAACTTTTCTGAAATACAAAAACAACAGGAAACAGGACTGACACTGTAACATCTTATCAATAGGTTAGTTCTGTAAAATGCATAAAAGTGTCACGAAGTGTAAACAAAACATATAAAAATTGGTGTAAAACAAGCATGGAGCATCAAAAATTATAGATACGTTTGCAACGTATCACAAACCACTACATGAGAAGACCACACAATCACGCCTATCCATTGTAACATAACCTATCATAAGCTTGTTACAATGAGATTATAAGTCTTATACATGACAATGGTGGGGACGCTGCTGCAAAAGATCTCCCTACAAACTTCCATAGGTCCAAGAAGCTTGTGCATAGTCTAGAAATGACATACGTCAAGATTCATGCACGCTCTAATAATTGTATGATTTATTATAAGGAGAATGAAAGTAAGGATAAATACACTATATGCAAAGAACTTCGATGTGAGGAAACAAGCGTTAAAAATAAATCTAGGAAGATACCAAGAAAAGTCTTGCGCTATCTCCCTATTACTCCTAGGATACAACGGTTCTACATGTCACAAAGCACTACCAAGCACATGGATTATCATGCAAGGCCTCGTGATAGCGAGAAAATAATGGTTCACCCTTCTGCTGGATAAAGAATACATGGATTTTTTCAAAGAAGTTAGGAATGTGAGGCTATGTTTAGCGACTGATGGCTTCACAACTTTTGGTATGACAACAACCTCATATTCTAGCTCGTTGGCCGGTATTCGTCGTACCTTATAATCTTCCACCTGAATTGTGCATGAAGCAAAGTAACTTGATACTTGCACTAGTTATTCCTGGTCCATATTATCCAGGAAAGACACTAAATGTTTTCATGCAGCCTCTAATTGATGAACTTGACAATTTATGGAAAAATGGAGTGCATACCTTTGATAGTCATCGAAAGCAAAACTTCATCTTGAAAGCGGCTTTACTGTGAACTATTCATGACTTTCCAGCTTATGGATTAGTTGCATGTTGGAGCACACATGGAAAACTTGCATGTCTTATATGTGTGGATCTGACATAGACACATTTTCATTGGCGAATGGTAGAAGACCATGCTGGTTTGATTGCCATAGGAGACTCCTTCCACTTAACCATGCTTTTCGTATGAGTGTGAAATGTTTTCGTAAGAAAAAATAGTTCTAAATCCTCCACCAAAGCCCATGTACACCATCAGTTTGCTATAAGTAAAAACACGAATTTTAAGGCAAATTTTGACAAAGAATTGAGCAACAATATGTTGATTATATAATATATAACAGATAAGCTGTGGCATAGTCTCCTTTTGTATATACCAGGTGGAAATTCAGTTCGGCTCCCCGGTGCATATCCTCTCTCCACCTAAAAAACATATTTCAAAAAATTATAATAAAAACCTCCGCATGTACATCTCGACAATCTACATATGTTCGTGTAGTTTCGTGAAAACCCAATATTTTTTAGGGATTTCTATTTTCGTGCCCCTGGTTCCTTAGTTGTGCTCAGTTTTCCTCAGCCTCTTAACTTTTCCTCAGTTTTCTCCTCCCTCTAGTTTGAAACCCCTCGGACGGGAGGGTAGCCGTCAGGTCAGAGGCCTTACCGTTACCGTTAATCTGACGGGTGGGGCTGCACAGATCGAGGTGGGGCTGCACAGAGGGCAGTTCCTCTCCGACCGTCTCGTGCCGACGGGTAGCCATCCATTTGTCGGCCGACGCGTGGGCCGTTTTATTTCCTGATTGTATACGCGGTGCTGCCAATGACAAATGGGGCCGCTCTATAGGGCTGCCGCAGCCAATGACCAGTGGGGTCGTCTATTTTTCAAGAAAATACATATATAACCGCTCTGTGTGGCTGCCGCAGCCAATGACCAGTGGGATCGTCTATTTTTCAGGAAAAGACATATATTACCGCTCTGTGGGGCTGCCGCAGCTAATGACCAGTGGGGTCTTCTATTTATTTAGAGAAAATTATATATTCCCGCTCTGTGGGGCCTCCGCAGCCAATGACCGCTGGGGTCGTCTATTTATTTAGAGAATATCATATAGAGCCGCTCTGTGGGGCCACCTCAGCCAATGGCAGGTGACTATTTTCGCAACTTAATCTAAAGTGAATCTTATGTTAAACATGGTGCTTCCCGATGGTGATCTAGCAGTGGCGGCGAGCATAGCCGTTCTGACCATGCCGATATCGGCATCGTTTGGAGGCTGTGGTGCTCGAATCATGGTGGAAATTGCGATATAATTTTTTAAATGCATAATATATAGCTAGATCTCTAAATCGATGCATATGAAGCTACATATATATTCTTGGTCATAATTCCCTTATCTAAAGGGGATGGATGCATGGCTTCACGTCGTCGTCGCTTTCATCGTCAGTATCTTCGTCGTCCGAGTAGTAGTACATGTAATATTAATAGAGTCCATTTATTGCCTAATTCTTTCATGGAAAAATTTAGGTGGAATTTTCATGCAAGATATTAGTTATTAGCTCCGCCACTGATATTATGCAATAGTAACATAGTCTGGAAACGAAACGGAGGGCGAAATACATGTAGCCCCCATAATTAATCACATGCATCATATATGTGGGAACGCGGACGTACCTTCTTGACCAAAGGATCTTCATAGACGACGATGAAGAACTCCTCTATGATCAATGGCAGTGTTGACGGTGGTGGTGGCAATGATGATAATCCACGTGGAAGCCATGACAATGGATCAAGTGTATGTGAATGAAGAAGAGAGAGGCAGCACCTATTGACACAAGGGATGGCCGTTGTGGGTGTTTATAAGGGAGAGATGACCGTTGTAGGGGTTTACACAATAAATTAAGGAGGTGGTGACCGTTGTGGCCTTGTGGGGGTTTACACAATAAATTAAGGCTAGTCATAGTGCATAGTATCATATTGTTGTATCATGCATATGGTATTTGCCTATGATACTATCACTATAGTGGGTGGTATTATAGGGTAATATCATAATCTTCTAAATTTATTGTTTTCTAGAATCTCAATACAAAATGTGTGTACAAGATCTATTTAGATACTAGCACTATGGCCAGCCTAAGGAGGACATGATCGTTGTGGGGGTAGTCATCTAGGTTTTGTGTTTAGTCAAACTTCCCTTTAAACTTTGACCACATATATAGGAAAAAGTAGTAGCATTTATGACACTAATTTAGTATCCCGAGATCCCTTCAAATGGTAATTCATGATAGTTTATCATTTTACCGTAATGGGTGATTGTTCATCATTTTACCGTGAAAAGTAATGCCTAAAAGAAATGGTAATTCATGATAGTTTATCATTTTACCGTAATGGCTACAAGAAATGGGTGATTGTTCATCATTTTACCGTGAAAAGTAATGCCTAAAAGAAATGGTAATTCATGATAGTTTATCATTTTACCGTAATGGCTACAAGAAATGGGTGATTGTTCATCATTTTACCGTGAAAAGTAATGGCTAAAAGAAATGGTAATTCATGATAGTTTATCATTTTACCGTAATGGCTACAAGAAATCGGTGATTGTTCATCATTTTTTGTGTGGAAAGTAATGGCTACAAGAAATGGGTGATGGTGTATCATTTTTTGCGTGGAAAGTAATGGCTACAATAAATTGGTGATGGTGTATCATTTTTTGCGTGAAAAGTAATGGCTACAACAAATGGGTGATGGTGTATCATTTTTTGCGTGAAAAGTACAAATCGGTGATGGTTTATCATTTTTTGCGTGAAAAATAATACCTAAAAGAGTTTATAATTTATCTCGTGAAAAATAATACAGAAAACCAAACTTTAGCGTACTGGGTAACCGCCCTTTAGCATACATAGAGGGTGGAAGCTAACCGCCGACGAGAGAGAGAGGATGGTGGCCCCGACCGCGAGAGAGATAGGGGTTATCCTGCCCGTTAAATCATACGATCAACGGTCGGCGGGCACGATCCGCGTGACATGGGCTAGACCAATTAGGGCAATGTTGGGCGTACGTGAGAATTTGTGAAGGGAGAGGGCAAAACTGAGTAGTACCAAGAAACCAAGGGCAAGTGAGTAGTAAACAGACTAAGGAATTCAAATATGAGATTTAAAAAATGAAAAATGCGTGTTTTGTACAATGAAACCCATCTTGGCCTACCTCAAACTATTTGCAATACAAATATACATGAGTGTGAAAATTATGGCCTCATTCAGACAAAGTATGTTTTGGGGAAAGCTATTTTGGGTAGGGTTTATTGTGGAAAACCATGCACCTTCATAGCTACTAGGTGATTTGAGAAGTGGCAATTTGTGGTAAAACTTGATTTATCTATGATTTATTTATGATTTGAGAAGTGGCAACTTGTGGTAAAGACTCCATGAGTAAGTGCCACTCTTTTTCGTAATTTTTTGCACATTAAATAACTCATTTAACTGGTTAATCCCATTTGTTGACTCTCTGTTGACCAGCCACTTGAGGGTAAAACTGAGTATATTGCACTAGCCAGTATTAGCACCCAAGGGGAAAACTGAGCACACAAAAAATGCTAGTATATGACTCGAGGGTATACCTGAATATATCTAAATTTCCAAGGTTAGACTCGAGGACGCGTGTTGCGGTGCAGAAGTGGAAGACGTGCCATTGTTGACGCGTGTCGCGGTGCAAACGTGCACTAGTGGACGCGGGTCACATTTAGGACGCGTAAGCCCCTCTCTTCCTCCCTCTGCACACAGTACGTCTCATTCTCGCTCACGCACGAAACCACGCCTCTCACGTCCCATCAACTTCTCCAAATCGAAGGAAAAACCCCAACCGCCATACGAGCCCTGCCGGCGATGGAGAAGAAGAATGCGCCGGCGGCCATCGCCCCCGAGCCCGTCGCATCCGAGCCCGTCGCCGCCGAGCCCGTAGCATCCGAGCCCGTCACATCCGAGCCCGTCGCCTCCGAGCCCGTCGCCTCCGAGCCCATCGCCTCCAAGCCCGTCGCCTCCAAGCCCGTCGCCACCGAGCCCGTCGCCGCCGAGCCCGTCGCCGCCGAGCCCGGCGCCTCAGAGCCCGTCGCCGCCGAGCCCGTCGCCTCCGAGGGCGGCGCATCCAAGCGCGGCGCCTCCGTGAGCTGGGCCTCTCTCGTGGGTGATGGACCACTTCACAAGATCGGCGAATGCTTTCTGGCGAATGAGGAGTACGTGGACGCCTACTCAGCTATGAGGCAAGTCTGTAGAAATTGGCGCTCAGGTTTACCTGAGCCCGACGTGCACCTGCACGAATGGATCATGGTAGACCACGCCCTTCCACGCGCCGCTGAGTTCACCTTCCTCCAACTCGGCACATCCCGCTACGTCACCATAGATCTATCGAAGTTCGTGCAAGGTTCAAATTCCTCCAAATTCCTCCATATCTATAGGGTTAATATATTCTTATTTTCAATCTTAGTGTTGAATGTTATCTTCATCAATATATTTTAGATACTACTTCGTCGGCTTTTGCCGTGGTGTCATCGTGCTTGCCCAGAAGAACCCGCCGCACAAGATACGGCTTCTGAACCCACTCTCAAAGGCATCGAACACTATGTTTGAGGCGCAGATGCCATCTGTTTTTCCGAATTCGGTCGCTGTGATCAAATCCCCGACTATGGTCTTCGTTTGCTCACATTACCCGAACGAAATTAGTTGGGTCGATGAGAGCACTCCAACTAAGGATATATATGAAGATTGGGGAGATGGTAGTTTTTCGATGGAGAACCATAGTTTGCGTTGCATTACCCCGTTCAATGGTGAACTGTATGCAATAGCTGTGGATAATTTTGAGTCCGGAAGAATAGTGTGCACCAATGTACAGTTGCAGCAGCGTGCGAGCACTGTCAAGATGGAGACACTAATTTCATTTCCACAACTTGGAAATGACAAGTTCTATCTTGTGAAGTCGGATGGTGAACTGATGCTTGTGTTGTTGGACAACATGCTTTTGGAGGACCAACCATTGGTGTACCGTGTGGACACTCAGAGCCGCTCTCTCCATCCGGTCAGTAACATTGGCAGTCATGCCTTCTTCGTGCATTATATCCGGTGTATCTCCATCGACACCACAGTGCACCCGACACTTCTACCTGGCTGCATCTACTACGCCGATTTGGGTTATATCAGAGAGTACATTCATGATACAAAGACCTGAGATGAGTGGCCACGATATGTGAATAGAATGGGAAACTACGGTCTGAGAAATGAACACAGGCCATACCGTCTGGAGGATGTATTGGCCGCATACTGCAGACGGAAGGAGTTCAATGAATATTTCCTTGGGATAATGCACGGATGGGACGACGAAGAAATATATGAGCAATGAGGAATCTTCTAGCTGGCCATACATTGCGTGCGTCTTGTATTTTTTTTTATCTTAGTTTATCGTGAACATTAACAATGTTATTGGCTGCTTTTTGGTGCTGTATGCAGTTTATGTATTATACGTTTTCTGATTATGCTGCTGTGAATTTATCATATACTAGCTTCTAGATTTGCTGCCATATTGGGCAAAAAACGAGGGTCAAAAGGCAGAAATAGAGAAGCTTCTCTAGATTTGATACTAATTTGGTGAAAAAGACAGAGAGAGAAAGAGGGGAAAATGTGCTCTTAAAAAGGAAAATGCCAATTTGGGCCGAGAGAGACAAAACTAAGCTCCTGCTCACGTGCAACCAAACGCTATCTCGTCCTGTCCCACGCGGTCCCTTTCTACCAGCTCCACGCGACGAGGGCCCACACGACGCGGCCCCACACGTCAGCACAGCACGGAAACAACTTAACGGGAATCCTGCCGTCTGAGCTGCTTCTGCGGGTTTCAAACAAGGACTTGGGGAAAACTGAGGAAAAACTAAGGAGCTGGGGAAAACTGAGCACAACTAAGGAACCGAGGGCACGAAAATAGAAATCCCTATTTTTTATGGTCAATTTAAAAAGACAAAATATGTCTCACGAAAAAGCCTTATTTTTAGCACTAAATTTTGTCTTTTATACACAGCCCAAACGCCAAGCAATTTTTAATGGAAGACTTAATGTGTGCGCACGTAGCATGTGAAGATGTGCAAGTGAATTTTTTGTTTGGATTTATAAAATTTTAAAATATATCAAAGATGTATTTCAAAATAAAGGGAGTATATGCACCCAAGAGCCAAATCATTGCTCTCACGGTGTTCATATTGAAAACACTGTGTAGTGATACCAATTCTATATCAAATGTTGCTTATGTATGATTTAGTTCTTGATCAAGATGAATCTTGAAAACATATCTCCTTGTTCATTGAAATAGATGGAGTATATGATTGCGCTGAGTTTTGTGGGTTAGTATTTGTTCCTTGCCGCGCATTGGCCCACATGGTGACTTGATGCATGAATCCCATCTATGAGCCTTCTGTATTTCACCTCTCCTTCAGTTCATCTTGTTGGGCGCCTGGGTAAGGGGGTCATGGCGATGATTCAATGATGAACATGAGATGTCATGTGTTGCTGCCGATTCACACCAATTGTGAGCAAACAAATCTTGGGCTGCAGAGTCTTCACGCCTCCTGTTGCTCGGATCACCTCTTTGTGTCATGATCTCTTTCGTGCCATCATCCTTGCACCTAGTGCAGTCATAATAAATGATGATGAAGTGGGGAATCTTTTCTTACTTTGCTAATGGTTACACATTTGTTAATGGTGATCTGTTGCCAAACTGTAAGAGGTAGTTCTTTGGTAGGAGGAGTAGGTCAGACCCCCTTACCCTAGTTAGTATTCACCTTAAGAGAACCAACTCGAGGTTGGGTGGTTAGGAGGGTGGTTGTACCCCCAGCCCACCAGAGTTTAAACCTCAGGTTTGACATATGTCTACCTCATAAAGGCGGAATATTCATTCAGTAGGAGGCGATGTTCCCATCGACAGCGAGGCGCCTGTGATGAGTTCGTCAATTTCAAGATCCAATCCGCCAGCTCAGTCTTTTGGATGTGCTCATAGGGGTAGGGTGTGCGTGTGTGTTCATAGGGGTGAGTGTATGCACATGTATGTAAGCGTCTGTGTTTGTACTGTGTTTCTCAAAAAAAATATTCACCTTAAATTTCCAAACCGAGTTTAGTCTGAAATCACACAAGTCGACAATGGTTTAGCCTGAGATAAATTTCCATAACTTCTACAGTGGTCAGCAGGCTTAGTGATTCTCTTATCCTATTTTATTTTAGGTGCATTGAAGTAATTGCCATGATTAAAGAGATAATTCCCTGATTTTTATTACTGCAACGAACAGGTACACTTTGCAATATTTTTTCAATATCTTCTTATCTTAGAAGAGGCTTATTTTACAAGCATGTAATGTATTTATGTTCCATCTAATTTCTTAGCGTGGTTGTTTGGATTCACACCTCTGCCGATTCACACCAATTGTGTTTCAAAATATTAGAAGCTTGCATTTATGTGCTATTCTCAAGCTTCTGATATTTGAATTTCGGACCAGTTATCAAGCCCTAGGTTTCTATATTTACATATACAAGGAAAGTTATGGAGGCAGGGATTATCTGGATGAAGGAAATATATATTTACTACATAATCTGGGTATAACCAATACATAAAACTTTTTTTGTCACCTCCGATTTTTCATGCATACCTCTTTAATATTTGAACATATTGTTTTGCAAAATATCATGGATGGATTTCAGTGAAGACTGAATATGTTCTCTGAAGATTTTTCACTTCTTCAACATGTTGCAATACAGCTATCAGAGCATCAAGATGCTCGCAATTTTTTATATATATTTAATCATGATCATTTGTATAGCAAATCAAGTTAAATGGCCTAATACACATGACATGAGTGTTGCATACCATTGTCGCTAACAGACTAGCTCACTCATACATGGTTAAATTTATTGTTTGCTTTGATCGGACAAAATGTATAGAATTAGATCATGAACCTCCTAGATGAGATATGTTTTAACAATTGTTTCATTTTTTTTATGCGATGCAACATGCCTCGCCATTCAAGAATTACATCAGCAACTTGTGTGTGTTTTATTCTATTTTTTTGCATGAGTTGAGGTCCACATTTCTGCTATTGATCCTACATATATATCGTTGCTTATGCACTCAAAAGATTTACATCAAATCTTTGGAAAATATCACGCATGTTCTACTCTTTTCTGAAACTGAGCAATGAAAGACAAAAAAGGGAGTGGAGCTCCAGTCTACTGGCTGGCGAAGTACCTCAAATCAAACCCCTAGGTGCCTTAATGGAGGAACAAAATGTCGTGAGGCTGTGCCGGGGCGACCTGAAGTCATGCATCGACATGTACTAAGGAGGTGGAAATATGAAAAGCAAAATATCTGTAGCCATGCGTTGGTTTCATGAGCAGTAGCCTTGGTGTCATCCTTCTGAACTTCTGAAAAATCTCTCTTTGGATAAAAAATCAGAATTTTCTTGCACGGTGCGTACCATTCATTTAAGAAACGGCATAAAGATATCTATATTCTTGGATATTCTCGTTTACTTATATCACATTTTGTATGTTATTTGTGGTGTACATTTGTGTTCTTAAATACATTTACCTTCATTAAGATGGGTGGGCGCCGCAACGCGACTTTATGCTCTAGTCTGCCAGTGTAACGCCGGTCTGTTGTGAACATTTGAGCTTGACCTACTTCCATCTCCCTTAGCCGATAGTCTGACTGATGTTCTTGCATAGTTATCTTTTTTTTATTCTCTAGCGGTTGTCTTTGACATAGACAAAATCCATGTTTTATTTTATATTATTCCCTTCATTTCATAATTTTTGTCACTGTTTTAATTAAATTTAAATTTAACTAAACTCACGACGCAAAGTAAACTAAAATGGAGAGAGTATTAACCATAGAAATTAGAAAAGAGACGATAACAAGCATTGTGCCGCTGTGGTATTCAAATTCCAATCCACACACAGCAACACATGCGTTGCGCAGGAGAATGTGAGATGAGCCATGATAACAGGACGTCTAGTGATTATTAGTTACTCGTAGCTAGGTAACAAACTAATAATGGCGATTTCTACAAAGAGGCGGGAGGGGAGGGGTAGGCGGTCGTGCAGTCGGCGGTGGCGAAGGTGACAGTGCGCCTGTCCAGGTCGTAGCCGACGTGCATGTTCTGCTGCGCGACGTTCCCGAGGATAGCAAAAGGAGATTGGTCACCAACCGGCAGCACCGCCATGCACACGGTGACCTGATCCACCTGCACGAACGTGTTCCGCGCCTTGAGCGTCACCACCGCGCCGCCTCCCATGACCAGCTTCACGTCCGGGATCATCTTCTCCAGTATCGACTCCTCGGTCATCCCGGTCGCGTCGTAGCACAGCGGTAGGATCCGCCCCGTCGATGACACCTGCGGGAGCTTGATGGTCCGGTTCACCTCCTCCACCACCTGGTCCAGGAGCCCCTGATGGAGGTATGTCATCGACGTGCCGGAGTCGACGATGAGATGGGACTGGTCTGGCGGTACCGTGAAAGTAGAGTTGCTGATTTCTACGGACTCGAGCGCGACGGTGTAGAGGGACCCAAACGGGGAGGGGACCAGTACCGTCGACACCGCGTCCACCTCCGTCACGTCGGCGCGAGAGCCGAAGTTGAGCGCGGAGGAGGCGTTGACGTTGTAGGGCGCGAGGCAGTAGGAGAACCTCCGGCCGAGCGATGTGACCGCGCCGATCTGGGAGACGAGGGACAAGTTGCCGTCGGCGAGTCCAACGACGCCGTTCCAGGGGAACGGGCCGTTGATGGACGTAGAGCAGCCGAAGTTGACTTCGTGCACCACCAGCTGCGGACGGTCGCGGCACCCCACGCAGCCGCCGGGGGCGTCTTCGAAGAAGAAGGTCTCGGTGGAGAGTATGCCGGTCGTGTTGGAGCCGTCGCCGTAGGTCTGGAGGTAGTTGCAGTTGGAGCTGGCGTCGCAGCTGGTGACGGGAAGCGCGTGGCACGCGCCGGACTGGCAGCCTACGCGGCCGTACGTAGCCGAGGAGGACACGTCGAAGACGACGTCCTCCGGATGCGCATCCGAGCCAGAGGCTGGTGGCGGAGGCTCAGCGGTGCTGCCGTTGACGCATCGAAGCCAGACGAGGTTGCTGCCGGTGTCCGCGACCACTAGCGTCCGGGTGCCCGGCGTGCCGATGTTGACGTACATGAGGTACTCGAACGGCCTGGATATAATCTCCGACACGGCGCCTTCAGGAGATGGAGAGACGATGGTAGTGTACGAGCGCGCGAGCGCCGCGGCCTGCGCCGTGGAACGCTGAGCGGCGGCGAGCACGCGGCCGTGCACCGTGAGCTTCGGGTCGTATAGCGGAGATTTGGGGAGTCCCGATGGATGAACTCCACGCTAAACCCGCCGCCCACGTACGCCGTGCACCCGCACAGCTGCGCCGTCAGGACGAAGGCGACGAGCAAAAGAGCCTGCCCCGCCATTGTCGCCCAGCTCAACTATTCAGATTCAGAGTGTGATCGACACTGGGGTAGTGCCGGGTAGTATTAATAGGAGAGCTAGTGTACCGTAAATGGGGCAAGTAATAATTATATGATATGAACTGGCTATGGCCTGCATTATGCGTAATGGTAAGTGTAGATTTGATATGAACTGCTTATTTCCTGCACTGTGACTAATGGAAAGAGTAGATTTGATTGGAGAGAGGAGAAGATCCTGAGATTTCTGCTAATGCTTAATGGTAAGTGTAGATTTCATATGCGATTGCCTGGTGTGGTGCGGGTGAAGGGGGCTAGTGTACAGTAAATTCTAACATTTAGAAAATGGGAAGACGAATGGAGCAAGTAAGATTTGATATGAACTGCTGCATATTGTGATCATTATGCCTTATGGTAAGTGTAGATTTGATATGATTACCTGCATTGTGAGTACTTGTAACTGTAGACTAGACTAGATGGACAGACAAGATTCGTCTCGCCGCTTGCATTGTGTTTTGCCACTACGTGTAGGCGTGGTGGACCTACAGATGATAACCCGTTTATTCTTTTTGCCTTTTTAGTGTGACCAAGAAATTAAATAGGTCGATAAGTATTTTTTGTCACTTACTCTCAAGAGAACCGAACTGTGGTACTTCTTCAATCAATTTTGATAAGTAATACATCTAACACGAACATGGTTTTGTTAGCTCATTACCTTACACTCATCTTACGTCAAGGGCAAACAAAATGCAATAACACTACTTCAAAAAAAAATGCCATAACACTGTTTGAATACACTGAATTAGGCGTATAATTGAAGAACTGGAATTCGGGCCAACAATTCTATCGTTTGGCTGCACATAGAATTAGAGTCTGCAAACGGGGGCAAATTCGGAGGATCAAATCTCCGTATCTGGCTTGGAATTGGCGATTGGCGCTTCCGAAACGGTACGGAGCTTCTTTCTCCCTGAGCGAAAAGGAGCGCGACCAAGGAGGACAACTCGCAAGCGACGACTCGTCAATGAGTAAGTCGCCGGCAGCTCTCCTCCCTGGCCTCCCTTCTCCACACCCTCCCGTCCTTGTCCCTCATCCCCCTGGCCGCCCCTTCCCCGTCCGGTCCTAACCATAGATCGCGAGCATGAAAAGAACGGCCACGGGTGGGTGAATGGCACTGGCGACGGCCAACTGGGCTGCGGAGACTACAACCTTGGGTTGGCCGGGCAGTAACATTAATGTGGTTTGTTCAAGGACGAGCAAGAGAATTGGAGACATTCCAAGAACAAGCTCTATGCATCTAATCCAATGAAGCGGAACAGGATCCACCATGGCTGTATGGAGAGTGGTGAAAGTACCGTGGACTGTAATAGATCAACATGTTTTATTGCAAAACAATCTAATTCAGATTTCCCAAACACAATGAAACTGAATGATTTGTGCAACACGAATCTAAAAGCAGAAAATATTGTGAATCTAACGGGCAAAACTTGCATGGGATGTCCCGTGCACGGTACAATAACATTTCTCTGGCTGTATGCCTCAAAGAGGGAACGGTGGAACTAGATCTGTACATCGAGACCATCTTCAGATCCCTAGGGGAGGTGGCGCCTTCATGAGCTGCTCAATTCTCCGAGTACACTGTTGTCTTAGTGTTACCATTTTATTTTTGCACTCTATTACTGTACCAAATCATTTCAACGGTTTAGAGCAAGCCTAGAAGAGTTTCTTTTGTAATTACTATCCATTTTCTGCTATTTGTACGAGACACAATTATACTACATGTTGTAATTGTTGTTGGCACTATTTTTTTTGCGCGGGGTTGTTGGCACTATTTTGTGTCATACATGTTGTAGTTCCCACCTTATTCCGACTATTGTAATGTTTTTATGTTTGAAACATAGTATATAAATATTCTAATATATACATACTACTATTTTTCATAGTTGTACACAAGCTTATATGGTCTAAACTCAACAAAATATCTAATTTCACGGTTTGTACATCCAAATAGAACTTGGATTGGGTGTCACCCTTTGATTTTAACAACAAATATCATGCACACCTAAGCAATAGAATTAGAATCGGTGGCCATTTCCCTTCCATCTTGGTTTTGGTATTCCATTCCGAATCAAGTTGGAGGTCCAATTCTATGCATCCAAACACATCGTAATGAAAATATTGCACTCCACTACCACACTTCGTGTCAAGCACATGCCATCAAATGCCCTATTCTCAGTTTAGTGGAAACCTGTTTTGTAGCCCAACATGTTCATAATAGTTGTATCCGCTATCTCAACACCCGTAACACCTAAAGCTACTCTAGTTGACATCGGCAAACCTTCCGATGCCCTTCTCTAGGAAATGGTAGATAATTTCTCTGAAGACAACGATCTATCGCACAGTCTGAAAATAGAAAATTAAAGGTCCACAAAAGTACTCAAGGTTACCTATTCTTCACATCTTCTTGTCCCTTTTGGTAGAGCGCAACAATGCATCATCAGGCATGGCCTCATTCTTTGCATCGTGTCTAGAGGATTCTTTGGTAAAGGTTTCCTACAGTAAAGATGTGCAAAAAAACATTGTATCACTAAAAATGGGCTTCTATAACTGGCAAGACCCCTCCCGACATCATATCTCATCTAGGTTGTGCCAAATCATAAGAGCATGTCATATAATATACTACCTCCGTTTCAAAGAATAAGGCGCACACGTATTTTAAGACGAACTTTGACCATGAAAATTGAGCAACAAAATATTGATTATATTATATGTATATAGTATCGTTGGACTCGTATTAAAAAGCACTTTTTAATGATACTAATTTCATTCGAACAATCTTTATCTATTTGAAGTAATTCTTGGTCAAACAAAAAGCTCGTAAAACAAGGACGCCTTATTCCTTGAAACGGAGGTAGTAAATATAAGAACACGTGGAAGTTTTAAATCAACACAAACATTTAGCTCACTAGTTTCAGTTGACTCCGCAGTAAGCATGTCGAGCATGGACCTGTCCAATAGCTACCTTGGCGGTATCATTTTTACGTAGGCCAAGATAGGTCATGCCTTAAGGGTAAAACTTCAACACCTGAAAAATAGATGTCTCTATGGAAGGAGTAATATCAACAACATATTTCCTCCCATACACACAAAAGGCACAACATGGACATCACAAACTAAAAATCAGCCACGACACATGAAAATTGAAGGACATGCACACGAAAAAGGCACCCAACCAAGAAATGCAAAAGACATACCAGCTTATTGAACCAATGGGGAGGAAGGACTTCCTTTTTTGACAAATCTAACCCCTTAGAGGAACTTCATCCGTATACGACACCTTTCCAAAACTAAGTCCAAATCTGACCAATGGGTCAGCGCCAAGCTAATGGTGCCGAACTTGTTCAGTTTGGGGCGTCAGGTCAACCAAACTTGCAAAAACTGGAGAGGGCTTTTCTACTTAACATCATCGCCATCTAAAGCGGAGCCGAGCCTCATTATGTCAGCCGGAAACATGCCGACACTCAATTTGAAATAAAACTGTATGTGATGCGTTAAAATCAGTTCGAAATAAAACTGTAAACAAATCTTGCATAATACCGAGAACTAGGCAAACCTTGCCTTTTAGATCAGCTCAGCGGTACATAGGAGTATAATCACATCTTTATTTAGATCTCTTGTAATACTTTCAGTGGTCCAATCACTCGCTGCACTCTAGCACTTTTGCAATCTCTTCTATTCCACGAAATGACATGCACTTAGTGTAGGATAACGTTGCATAGAAAACAAAAATTTCCTACCGCGAACACGCAATCCAAGCCAAGATGCAATCTAGAAGACGGTAGCAACGAGGGGATATCGAGTCTCACCCTTGAAGAGATTCCAAAGCCTACAAGATGAGGCTCTTGTTGCTGCGGTAGACGTTCACTTGCCGCTTGCAAAAGCGCGTAGAAGATCTTGATCACGATCGCTTCCGGCGCCACGAACGGGCAGCACCTCCGTACTCGGTCACACGTTCGGTTGTTGATGAAAACGACGTCCACCTCCCGTTCCAGCGGGCAGCGGAAGTAGTAGCTCCTCTTGAATCCGACAGCACGACGGCGTGGTGTCGGTGGTGGTGGAGAAGTCCGGCGGAGCTTCGCTAAGCGTGCGGGACGTGGTGGAGGAGAGAGGCCGCTAGGGTTTGGGAGAGGGGGGCGCCGGCCACTAAGGGGTGCGGCCACCTTGGTGGTTCTTGGGTGGTTCTTGGGTGGCCGGCCCCCTCCCCTTGGCCCCTCATTATATAGGTGGAACCCCAAGTGTTGGTCTCCAAGTCTTCGAATAAGACCCGAACCAAAAACCTTCCATATGGTGGGGAAACCTACCCAAGCTAGGACTCCCACTAGAGGTGGGAGTTCCACCTCCCATATGGGGGTGGCCGGCCCCCTGAGGGGAGTCCACTTGGGACTCCACCCCCACTAGGGTTGGCCGGCCATGGAGATGGAGTCCCATGTGGACTCCACCTTCCTTGGTGGTTTCTTCCGGACTTTTCTAGAACCTTCTAGAACCTTCCATAGAACCTTCCGCATCATTTTAATTCACATAAAATGACATCCTATATATGAATCTTATTCTCCGGACCATTCCGGAACTCCTCGTGATGTCCGGGATCTCATCCGGGACTCCGAACAAATATTCGAACTCCATTCCTTATTCAAGTTCTACCATTTCAACATCCAACTTTAAGTGTGTCACCCTACGGTTCGTGAACTATGCGGACATGGTTGAGTACTCACTCCGACCAATAACCAATAGCGGGATCTGGAGATCCATAATGGCTCCCACATATTCAACGATGACTTTAGTGATCGAATGAACCATTCACATACAATACCAGTTCCCTTTGTCACGCGATATTTTACTTGTCCGAGGTTTGATCTTCGGTATCACTCTATACCTTGTTCAACCTCGTCTCCTGACAAGTACTCTTTACTCGTACCGTGGTATGTGGTCTCTTATGAACTTATTCATATGCTTGCAAGACATTAGACGACATTCCACCGAGAGGGCCCGCAGTATATCTATCCGTCATCGGGATGGACAAATCCCACTTGTTGATCCATATGCCTCAACTCATACTTTCCGGATACTTAATCCCACCTTTATAACCACCCATTTACGCAGTGGTGTTTGGTGTAATCAAAGTACCTTTCCGGTATAAGTGATTTACATGATCTCATGGTCATAAGGACTAGGTAACTATGTATCGAAAGCTTATAGCAAATAACTTAATGAAGAGATCTTATGCTACGCTTAAATGGGTGTGTCCATTACATCATTCATATAATGATATAACCTTGTTATTAATAACATCCAATGTTCATGATTATGAAACTAATCATCCATTAATCAACAAGCTAGTTAAGAGGCATACTAGGGACTCTTTGTTGTTTACATATCACACATGTATCAATGTTTCGGTTAATACAATTATAGCATGGTATATAAACATTCATCATAAACATAAAGATATATAATAACCACTTTTATTATTGCCTCTTGGGCATATCTCCAACGATCTCCCACTTGCACTAGAGTCAATAATCTAGATTACATTGTAAGGTACCTAACACCCATGGCACTTTGGTGTTGGTCATGCTTTGCCCTAGGGAGAGCTTTAGTCAACGGATCCGCTACATTCAGATCAGTGTGTACTTTGCAAATCTTTACTTCTCCATCTTCGATGTACTCGTGAATCGAATGAAAACGCAGCTTGATATGCTTCAGCCTCTTGTGTGACCTTGGTTCTTGTGCATTGGCGATGGCACCCATGTTATCACAGTAGATGACTAATGGGTCCAATGCACTATGAACCACACCGAGCTCTACAATGAACCTCTTCATCCATACCGCTTCTGATGAAGTCTCTGAAGCCGCTATATACTCTGATTCTGTTGAAGACTTCGCCACCGTGCACTGCTTTGAGCTTGCCCAGCTCTTCGCAGCACCATTCAATATAAACACGTACCCGGACTCGTGACTTAGAGTCATCGGGATCGGTGTTCCAACTTGCATCGGTGTAACTCGGTTACAACGAGCTCTTGGCCACCTCCTTAACAAAGAAACATATCCTTGGTTCTTTTCAAGTACTTCGGGATATTCTTGACCGCTGTCCAGTGTTCCATTCCTGGATCACTTTGATATCTCGCTAGTCAAGCCGACGAGCATGTGCTATATCCGGTCTAGTACATAGCATGGCATACATGATAGAGCCTACTCGCCGAGGCATAGGGGATCCGACTCATCCTTTCTCTTTCTTCCGCCGTAGCCGGTCCTTGAGTCTTACTCAAGACCTTGCACTGGTAACATAGGTAAAAATCCTTTCTTACTTTCGTCCATTCTAAACTTCTTTAGAATCTTGTCCGAGTATGTACTTTGTGATAGCCCTATTAGGCGTCTTGATCTATCTCTATAAATCTTGATGCCTAATATATACGATGCTTCACCAAGGTCTTTCATTGAAAAACTATTATTCAAATAACCTTTTATACTTGCTTAATAGTTCTATATCATTCCCAATCAACAATATGTCATCTACATATAATATCGGGAATGCTACGAGCTCCCACTCACTTTCTTGTAAATACGAGCCTCTCCATGACACTCGTATAAACCCGAAGTCTTTGATCACTTTATCAAAGCGTCGGTTCCAACTTCTCGATGCTTGCTTCGAGTCCATAAATTGAACGGCTGAAGTTTGCATACTTTGTCGACATTTTTAGGATCGACAAAACCTTTGGGTTGTACCATATACAACTCTTCCTCAATGTCTCCATTAAGGAACGCCGTTTTGACATCCATCTGCCAAATCTCATAATCGAAAAATGCAATTATTGCTAACAAAATCCTCACAGATTTTAGCTTCGCTACGAGTGAGAAAGTCTCATCGTAGTCAACACCTTGAATTTGTCGGAAACCCTTTGCGACAAGTTGAGCTTTATAGACGGTAATATTACCATCGACATCTGTTTTTCTCTTGAAGATCCATTTATTCTCGACAGCCTTTCGGCTATCGGGTAAGTCTACCAAAGTCCATACTTTGTTATCATACATGGATCCCATTTCGGATTTCATGGCTTCTTGCCATTTGTTGGAATCAGGGCTCATCATCGCTTCTTCATACGTCGCAGGGTCCTCATCATTGTTGTCCACAATCATGACATTTAGACAAGGATCATACCAATCAGGAGTGGCACGTTCCCTTGTCGATCTGCGAGGTTCAGTAGCTATCTCGTTTGAAGTTTCATGATCATTATCATTAGCTTCCTCTGTTGTTGGTGTAGGCGGCATAGGAACAACTTCCGGTACTGCGCTACTCTGATCAACTAGTGAAGATTCATCAATCTCATCGAGTTCTACTTTTCTTCCAGTCACTTCTTTAGTGAGAAATTCTTTCTCAAGAAAGGTTCCGTTCTTAGCAACAAAGATTTTGCCTTCGGATTTGTGATAGAAAGTGTACCCTATAGTTTCCTTAGGGTATCCTATGAAGACGCATTTCTCCGCTTTGGGTTCTAGCTTGTCCGGTTGTAACTTCTTTACATAGGCTTCGCAACCCCAAACTTTAAGGAACGACAGCTTAGGTTTCTTGTTAAACCATAATTCATACGGTGTCGTTTCAACGGATTTTGATGGTGCTCTATTTAAAGTGAATGCGGCTGTCTCTAATGCATAACTCCAAAATGATAACGGCAAATCAGTAAGAGACATCATAGAACAAACCATATCTAAGAGAGTTCGATTACGACGTTCGGACACACCGTTACGTTGTGGTGTTCCCGGCGGTGTCAATTGTGAAAGTATTCCGCATTTCTTTAAATGCATGCCAAACTCATAACTCAGATATTCACCTCCGCGATCAGATCGTAGAAATTTGATCTTCTTGTTACGTTGATTTTCTACTTCACTTTGGAATTCCTTAAACTTCTCGAAAGTTTCGGATTTATGTTTCATGAAATAGATATACCCATATCTACTCAGATCATCCGTGAAGGTTAGAACATAACGACAACCACCGCGCGATGCTACGCTCATTGGTCCGCACACATCGGTATGTATGATTTCCAATAAGTCGGTAGCTCGCTCCATCATACCGAGAAAATGGAGTCTTAGTCATTTTTCCCATTAGACATGCTTCGCATCTATCAAGTGACTCAAAGTCAAGTGATTCAAGTAATCCATCGGTATGGAGTTTCTTCATGCGTTTCACTCCAATATGACCAAGACGACGAGTGCCACATATAAGTAGAATTATCATTCAATTTAATTCGCTTAGCATCAATGTTATGTATATGTGTATCACTACTATCGAGATCTAACAGAAATAAGCCATTCTTTTCGGGTGCTCGACCATAAAAGATATTATTCATAAAAATAGAACAACCTTTATTCTCAGACTTGAATGAATAACCGTCTTGCATTAAACAAGATCCAGATATAATGTTCATGCTCAACGCGGGTACAAAATAACAATTATTTAGGCTTAAAACTGATCCCGAAGGTAGATGTAGAGGAAGTGTGCCGACAGCGATCACATCGACTTTGGATCCATTTCCAACGCGCATCGTCACTTCATCTTTCAGTAGTCTTCGTTTATTCTTTAGTTCCTGTTTCGAGTTACAAATATGAGCAACCGAACCAGTATCAAATACCCAGGTACTAGTACGAGAACCGAGTAAGATAAACATCTATAACATGTATATCGGATATACCTTCTTTCTTCTTCTTGACAAGGCCGCTCTTCAGATCCGCCAAATACTTGGAGCAATTACGCTTCCAGTGTCCCTTCTCCTTGCAGTAATAGCACTCAGCATCAGGTTTAGGGCCAGTCTTAGGTTTCACAGGAGGCGTAGCAGCTTTCTTGCCACCCTTCTTGAATTTGCCTTTAGACTTGCCCTGTTTCTTGAAACTGGTGGTCTTGTTGACCATCAACA
The DNA here is from genome assembly GCF_022539505.1 of Lolium rigidum. Taxonomy (NCBI): domain Eukaryota; kingdom Viridiplantae; phylum Streptophyta; class Magnoliopsida; order Poales; family Poaceae; genus Lolium; species Lolium rigidum. Next base: position 128,502,293 of record NC_061513.1, read on the forward strand.
CTTGGTGCTCTTTCTTGATCTCAATCTCAGCAGCTTTAAGCATGGAGAAGAGTTCAGGTAACTCTTTGTTCATGTTCTGCATATTGTAGTTCATCACAAAGTTCTTGTAACTAGGTGGCGGTGATTGAAGGATACGATTAATCCCCGGTCCGTTAGGAATAACTATTTCCAAGTCAACGAGTTTCTTCGCATGCCCGGTCATAACGAGCATGTGCTCACTAACGGAGCTACCTTCTTCCATCATGCAACTGAAGAAGTGTTTCGATGCTTCATAGCATTCCACGGCCGCATGAGTTTCAAAAGTAGTCTTCAACTCTTTTATCAACTCATGTGGATCGTGGTGCTCAAAACGTTTTTGAAGATCGACTTCCGGACCGCATAGGATGGCACACCGAACTTGAGAGTACCGAGTTTTCCGAGTCGCGTAAACATTCTTTACTTCATCGGTTTCGTTTCTGCGGGAGGGTCACCTAGCGGTGCATCAAGCACATATTACGGATTTCCGCCGGCGAGGAAAATCCTCACATGACGGAACCGATCGGTGAAGTTGCTACCGTTGCTCTTAAGCTTTTCTTTCTCTAGGAACTGGTTAAAATTGATTGGGGACGCCATATCTACAACATATATTTGCAATAGTTTAGACTAAGTTTATGACAAATTGAGTTCAAATTTTAATTCAACTTAATTAAAAACTAGGTGAACTCCCACTCAAAACAATATCCCTCGCATTGTCTTAGTGATCACACGAACCAAATCCACCGCACCTAAGTCCGATCATCACGAGACAAGGTGTGATTTCAATGGCGAACATTCAAAGTGTTCATCATATCAACCATATGATTCATGCTCTACCTTTCGGTATCTCGTGTTCCGAGACCATGTCTGTACATGCTAGGCTCGTCAAGGCCACCTTAGTATCCGCATGTGCAAAACTGTCTTGCACCCGTTGTATGCACTTGTTGATTCTATCACACCCGATCATCACGAGATGCTTCGAAACGACAAGTCTTGGCAACGGTGCTACTAAGGATGAACACTTTATTATCTTGAGATTTTAGTGAGGGATCATCTTATAATGCTACCATCGCGATCTAAGCAAAATAAGATGCATAAAAGGATTAACATCACATGCAGTTCATATGTGATATGATATGGCCCTTTTGTTTTTGCGCCTTTGATCTTCATCTCCAAAGCACGGACATGATCTCCATCATCTTCGGGCATGATCTCCATCATCGTCGGCGTAGCGTCAAGGTCAATGGCGCCGTCTTCATGATTGTCCTCCATGAAGCAACTATTACAACTACTTTGAAATACTACTCAACATGAATTTTAAAGACAACCATAAGGCTCCTGCCGGTTGCCACAATACAATAATGATCATCTTATACATATTCATCATCACATTATGGCCATATCACATCACCAAACCCTGCAAAAACAAGTTAGACGTCTCTAATTTGGTTTGCATATTTTACGTGGTTTAGGGTTTTCGATAGAGATCTAATCTACCTACGAACATGAACCACAACGGTGATACTAGTGTTGTCAATAGAAGAGTAAATTGAATCTTCACTATAGTAGGAGAGACGAGACACCCGCAAAGCCACTTATGCAATACAAGTTGCATGTCGAGCGTGGAGCAAATCTCATGAACGCGGTCATGTAAAGTTAGCCCGAGCCACTTCATCCCACTATGCCACAAAGATGCAAAGTACTCAAACTAAAGATAACAAGCATCAACGCCCACAAACCATTGTGTTCTACTCGTGCAACCATCTATGCATAGACACGGCTCTGATACCACTGTAGGATAACGTTGCATAGAAAACAAAAATTTCCTACCGCGAACACGCAATCCAAGCCAAGATGCAATCTAGAAGACGGTAGCAACGAGGGGATATCGAGTCTCACCCTTGAAGAGATTCCAAAGCCTACAAGATGAGGCCCTTGTTGCTGCGGTAGACGTTCACTTGCCGCTTGCAAAAGCGCGTAGAAGATCTTGATCACGATCGCTTCCGGCGCCACGAACGGGCAGCACCTTTGTACTCGGTCACAGGTTCGGTTGTTGATGAAGACGACGTCCACCTCCCGTTCCAGCGGGCAGCGGAAGTAGTAGCTCCTCTTGAATCCGACAGCACGACGGCGTGGTGTCAGTGGTGGTGGAGAAGTCCGGCGGAGCTTCGCTAAGCGTGCGGGACGTGGTGGAGGAGAGAGGTCGCTAGGGTTTGGGAGAGGGGGGCGCCGGCCACTAAGGGGTGCGGCCACCTTGGTGGTTCTTGGGTGGTTCTTGGGTGGCCGGCTCCCTCCCCTTGGCCCCTCATTATATAGGTGGAACCCCAAGTGTTGGTCTCCAAGTATTCGAATAAGACCCGAACCAAAAACCTTCCATATGGTGGGGAAACCTACCCAAGCTAGGACTCCCACTAGAGGTGGGAGTTCGACCTCCCATATGGTGGGGGGGGGTGGCCGGCCCCCTAAGGGGGAGTCCACTTGGGACTCCACCCCCACTAGGGTTGGCCGGCCATGGAGGTGGAGTCCCATGTGGACTCCACCTTCCTTGGTGGTTTCTTCCGGACTTTTCTAGAACCTTCTAGAACCTTCCATAGAACCTTCCGCATTATTTTAATTCACATAAAATGACATCCTATATAAGAATCTTATTCTCCGGACCATTCCGGAACTCCTCGTGATGTCCGGGATCTCATCCGGGACTCCGAACAAATATTCGAACTCCATTCCTTATTCAAGTTCTACCATTTCAACATCCAACTTTAAGTGTGTCACCCTACGGTTCGTGAACTATGCGGACATGGTTGAGTACTCACTCGACCAATAACCAATAGCGGGATCCGGAGATCCATAATGGCTCCCACATATTCAACGATGACTTTAGTGATCGAATGAACCATTCACATACAATACCAATTCCCTTTGTCACGCGATATTTTACTTGTCCGAGGTTTGATCTTCGGTATCACTCTATACCTTGTTCAACCTCGTCTCTCGACAAGTACTCTTTACTCGTACCGTGGTATGTGGTCTCTTATGAACTTATTCATATGCTTGCAAGACATTAGACGACATTCCACCGAGAGGGCCCGGAGTATATCTATCCGTCATCGGGATGGACAAATCCCACTTGTTGATCCATATGCCTCAACTCATACTTTCCGGATACTTAATCCCACCTTTATAACCACCCATTTACGCGGTGGTGTTTGGTGTAATCAAAGTACCTTTCCGGTATAAGTGATTTACATGATCTCATGGTCATAAGGACTAGGTAACTATGTATCGAAAGCTTATAGCAAATAACTTAATGACGAGATCTTATGCTACGCTTAAATGGGTGTGTCCATTACATCATTCATATAATGATATAACCTTGTTATTAATAACATCCAATGTTCATGATTATGAAACTAATCATCCATTAATCAACAAGCTAGTTAAGAGGCATACTAGGGACTCTTTGTTGTTTACATATCACACATGTATCAATGTTTCGGTTAATACAATTATAGCATGGTATATAAACATTCATCATAAACATAAAGATATATAATAACCACTTTTATTATTGCCTCTTGGGCATATCTCCAACACTTAGGAACTGAAATCACAACAACAAATAACATCAGTTCATCCGGTAGAGCCTCACAACGACAAATAAAGTAATAGTAACAATATCTTTCACAAATGAATGATAGTAATAATAGGTGCATCACATCTCACTAATCCCCTACATCTCCCACGCAAAGGGGATTTACTCGGACATAAGAGGATAACTACACAAAGACACAATGATTATATAAATGAAGTTCATCTTGATATTAGTGTAGCAAGCCACAAATAAGATCAAACCAAATCCAATCTCAAGAGTCTCGAATGCGAATAAAGTTTACAACCCTAGTTCTTACAAAGATGAATCTCTCTCTCTCTCTCTATGTGGTGATGATGATGGTGGAATGAAGGATCTTGAGGAGGAAGATCGCGAACTTCGAGGGATGAGTTCTTCTTCTTCGAATCTTTTCTTCTCTGTTAGTGGACGAATTGTGGAGGATGTGATTTTTTTCGTCGTTGCTTTCACAGAAGTTGTTCCTTTTTAAGAGTCGAAGTGGCGCCGGGTGGTACGGTCGGGATGACCATACCAGTACATGTTAAAGCAGTTGTTGCCTTGAACAAAAATCTTCTCAATTAAGGACTTGCTTGATTTCCTCCAAGTCTTCATTTATAGCTTGATTTCGTTCCCAAATTGACTATTTCATGAAAGTATCATGAAATTATAAGGAAATGCAAGGTTCATGGTATTTGGCACTTTGCATGTTTGTTGGAAAGCAAAAACAAACGAATCCAAATATGTCAATTTTAGGAGCTACCGGAAACCGATCCAACCCACACAAAAAACACCCATTTTCTTAGCTCATTATAACCGCACAAGCCCTCCGTGGGCAACCAAACATGCCCTTAAGCGTTCCTCTAGGGCTAGCGTTCGGCAGGCTCTGAGGCGTGTGATGCATGCCTAAGCATCCACATAGGAAACTAACCATTCAATTTTTTTTGGCCCGGTGGGATCTGTTCAGAATTTTATGGGCAACCAAGCATGCCTTCAATTTTCCCACTATATGTGTGCATATGCGTGACCATAAATAAGGCTAGGGGATTGTTTGGTTGCCACACCAATGTTTTCCTACTCATACAAGATAGCCGTGCTTCGTGTTTGGTCAATTATCCACTTCTGATATGAGTCCGCCTGGATCCGTTCCATATCGTGATTCGATATAATCCGCATTCAAAATTGCATCTGACCATTATCTGCTCCGATCTGAATACTCTACAAAAATATGGTAATGGACATGGAAATAACAATATCCGATTCGACTCGATCCGTTTACATCCCTATGGGTGGAGGACCTGATCTAAATTCTCGTTTTTTAGGGACTCCATTTGTTTTGGACCTCTAGTGTGCAAATTATTAATTTGTATTGGACCTCGTGCGCAAATGTGCAGCTCACCGCAAAAGCGGGTTACACAAGAACAAGAATCCATTAAGGCCAATCTAATATTCACGGCCCAAAACATCGGCCCGCCGATGAGAAGTCTCCTCCTCTTACCCCGTCGACCCAGCGCACGAAGGGTTAACTGCACATTTGCACAGCAGCGGTTTCTCTCTAAAAAAAAAGGTTACACAGCGGAGGTTATCGGCGTCAACCGGCGGCGGCCGCCGGGCATCAGCATGGACGAGAAGACGCAGAAGAAAGTGGAGGCGGCGGTCCTGGAGATTCTCCGCGGCTCCGATATGGCGTCCCTCACGGAGTACAAGGTCCGGAGCGCCGCCGCCGACCGCCTCGGCATCGACCTCTCCCTCCCCGACCGGAAGCTCTTCGTGCGACGCCTGGTGGAGGACTACCTCCAGTCCCTCGCCGATGAAGACGAGAAAAAGCAGCAGGGCGGCTCCGGCGAGGAGGGGGATCCCAAGAAAGAGCACCGCCAGGAGGAAGAGCAGAAAGAGGAGAAGGGACAGGAAAAGGTCGAGGAAGATGAAGAGGAAGAGGAGGAGGAGAAGAAAGTAGTTGTAGGGAAGGAGTTGGACGACAACGGAGACCTCATCCTCTGCCGCGTGAGTTCAACTTTTTTTCTAGCCCGCCTAAATAAGGGTAAGCGTTCTGCTAGGTTTTTACGGTGCGATGTGTTTGCGCTTGCAGCTGTCGTCCAACAGGAGGGTGACGCTGTCAGATTTCAAGGGCATGACGCTGGTGTCCATCCGCGAATACTACTTGAAAGACGGCAAGGAGATGCCCTCCTCCAAAGGTACTGCAAATCTTACAATCTTTCTTGTGCCCCCAAGCATTCGATTTCTGATCGAATGCTAGATTTGATCATTTTGCTTGTTCAGTAAGAATGGAGTTTCGTCTTAGTATGTTCACAGTTATGGAAAACTCACTGGTTATGCAACCTCGCTGCATTGTCAATTCGGTTCATGCGTTCAGCCCTTGCAGGAAAGAGTATATCGGTTGCCTGAAATCCGCAACATCCAATTATGTCAAAACTGAAACAGTCATTTTGCCATGCTCGTTTCTTCCTTAAGCTGTTGCATTCCACTTGCAAATGGTGGAGAGTAATGCAAATATTGAGTTTTGCACATCTATAAGCTATTTACGTCAGAAAACAAATTCTTGCATATCATTCATGTTCTAATTGGATGTGGAATCTGCTCGAACTAAAGCTTTGTGCAAAAGTCCCCATGTAAAGTATGGTCTTACTGAATATCGCTCTTGATTGAAACCAACTTCCCTCTTATCATTTTTCCTGTGGCTATTACTTCGCCATAAACTTTGATCTTGTCTTGACGCAAGTATGTAGCGATGTTCAATTAACCACTGCTCACTGCTAGATTATGATTGGGGTGCCTTTTCTTCTTCTATGGCTACTGCCCTGCTACTGATGTGGTGATATGTGGTGCCCATCAGGCATCAGCCTCTGCCCCTGGTTGTTCAGCTTCGTGCATTGTCGAAGTCGGTATTCTAGTTTGAAGCTGTTGCAGTAGTTGTTTTATGTGTTTTTATCTGAAAATAGTTGCTGAGAAAGAAATTATGCTGGCAGAGAGAACAACTAGCTTGTCTAATATTTGAGTGGATGTAGTGCTTAGATCTTACGCATTAGAAGGCTCGTTTATCTGCGCTGAATCAACTTATTAAAATGGTCACCCAGATTAATTTTGGTGGAATCGAGCACTTAAATTCTGCACAGCATAGAGGTTTCAATAGTATAGTAGGTTCATTTGTCTGCGCAGGATCAACTTAATAAAAATGGTTAGCAAAATTAAGTTTGGTGGAATTGAACACTTAAATTCAGCACACTATACTTGATTGATATTCAGAAGGTATATCCCAACCTCATGAAGCTGTTCTATGATCTTGCCTCTTCTTAGGTTCAACAAACCGGTGGATAATGGTTTCCTTTGTCATGTTACTCCTGGCATTCCTTCCTATATTGGCTATTGTCTGTAGCAGTTGGTGTATTTTACTTAGCACTTCAGTCTTATTGATGTGGTACTCAAGAACAAGCAACAATCAGTCAGTCCATTACAATCTTTCACTGTATGGTTACTGAAGGAGTCAGATCCTGGTGAATGTTTCACATGAGACATCCTTCTGTTCCATAACACGTTGATACTAATACCTTTTTTTTATTTAAGCTGATAATAGTTTGTAGTCTTCAGTTCTTAATATTCTGTTTTGCATTGAACTGTATACATTAAACAGTTCATGGAGTTTGATACTTCCAACATCTGTATTACAGTACATCATCTTCATCGGCGTTATGTACGTGGTGCTGAATATTTTGAATTCTGTAGCTGCTGCTTTATGCTGTGTTGTTTCTGTGTTCGATTCCACACCCCATTTCTTGTGCTGACATGTACTCCTTAAATGCAGGGATAAGTATGACGGTTGAGCAGTGGGAAGCATTTCATAATTCTGTACCTGCAATAGAAGATGCCATTAAAGACCTTGGAGGATCAGACTGAGAGGACCAAATCTCTGAAGCTTCTCCCTTAGTCAGGATGTCCATGGGTGTTGTGTGCTAGTGATCCATGGAGCTACTAGAGTTCCTGTGGACTTCTGCAAAGCTTGTCTCCCGTAGTGAAGGTTCTTACTGATGCGTGCTGAGTAGTCAGTTTGGGTGTGTCTGTTAACTAGTTATCCGCCTGTATGATGGACCGAAGTTTCGTTAAGCTACCATGTGACCCGTGTTTGATTAATCGTATGGAGTAGGACAACTGCTGAAAGCTGTCGTCTTCGGCTGAAGTAAAATCAAGGATCGTCATGTTCACACATCTAGATCTTCGACAGTTAGAATTTCCGATTGTGCTGCTGCTACCGCTGCTTTCCCCGCAGCTGAGGAGTGCCTACAGGAATAGGCTTGAGAGTGTGTATCGGCCTAAGCTTGTTCACATTAGCCAGGACTAGAATTATCTATCCTACTTACAAGACAGTAGGCAACTGAGCTTTGTGCCTTTGCTCTAGGACTAGGCTCTGGTTGCTGCGCTGGTAGGCGACTGAACCATCTGCGCTCCGTAGTACCATAATATCGTAAAATAAGTTATACAGAGCCCAAAGTTAAACTGAACAAGTTAAACGCTTTCCAATGTTTGCATACTTTCATGCGCTGGATCTCCATCAGATTGACGCACGGAGGCCACATCGTCTTCCGTGATTAAAATTGATCAGTGGTGGATCGTCTTATCCGTAGCGTCTGTTATAAACTTCAAATTGTCATTACTTGAAGGTCATGCAGGATCCAGATAGTTTATTTAACTCGAACAAAGGACGTTCTGTCCGAAGGCAGGATCAGCAGGATCTACTCCCTGATCATCCCAATGTTATTTTTGCATGGAAGACGACAAGCTTGCAGGGTCTTTTGATATTATTACCAGCCCCGAGCTGCTGGATTTTAGTGTCCTGGCTATGCATCTTTGTATCTGAAATCTGATGCTGATAAGAAGGAATCTCGATCTACATGCCTAATATATCTGAGCTCTAGAGAGGGGCAGAGCAGGTGATCAAAAGCCTTTTCTTTTCCTTTAACAAAGCTGATCAGAAGCCCTCATGTTTCACGACTCCCTCAGTCCTGAAGCCAGGACAAAAGGACAGATAGAACTTAATTTCAGGGTTGCAGTGAATTAGATAGACTTCTGCTGCTTGATTTGAACTCCCTCCTTGACCACCAGGATTAATGCTCCAAGAAACAAGCACAACAAACAAAAGACCATCAATTAGTTGTGTACGATCTATAGGAATTGTGATCTCAAGCTACGGCAGCAAATTGACCAATATCCTAGGATGGATTGTGTAGTTTTCCTGTCGATAAGGATCGAATTCACCATTATTTTAAAACAATTTATAAAAGGTTAACACTACAAGGTCCATGAGTTTACTCAAAGCTATGATTTTCTCTTTTAGCCCTACATATTTCTCATGATTTATTTGTTTTCACACAAATTGCTGATGCTCTTAAAACATGATAGAATTACCTTGTCATAGGAACAACAGTATCAAAAGAACAAATAACTAATCCTTTAATACCACCTACAAATTCTTTCGAGCTCACCGGGGACCATGCGTTGCTGCTGAAGTATGATTTCTGGACTTTTTCATTCATCTTGAACTGAAGGAGGGGTGGCAACGTTCATTGCATTGATGGGCATCATATATGGCGGATCCACACTCAGTGCCACGGCAAGGCCACCACAACAAGATTTCCTCCCCTTTTGACCACATCGGAGACATAAATAAACATTGTTGCCGATTTTGTTTCCTAAAACAGTATCTGGCAAAATTTGCTAGTTCGCGTTCCATCTTACGATGTATACTGGAAAAAAAATAACATTACGATAGGAAATGCATCTAAAGGTATAAATGATGCCCCCATAGGGGGCTTCACAGCGAATAGCGATTCTGGGCCGTCCGATTTTTACTGTCTATGCCCACCATCCAATCTGAACCGTCGATTCTTGGCAGCAGAGCTTCATTCTGATTAGCTGTGGGCTGCTGTGGCTTTTGACCGCGTCGCTCCTTACTGCTAGAGAAAGTTATGGAACGGCCGATGTATACCCGTTGCTCTCGCGCGTTTGGGTCCTACGGCTGGGTGGGTCCGCTGGTCAGCCACTGTGGCTTGTTTCGTTGGTGCGGTAACGAGCGACACGGGCCGAGCAAATATCTGCATCGGCGCGGGGTAGATAGGGGTGGTATCGACTTTCCCCTTGTTGGTCGGTGCGGCCGACTCGGTGGCGGCGCGCCATTAGCGGAGGGGACGAGCTCGCACTGTGCGGCGCACTGTACCCACGCACCCCGTCGCAGCGGAGAGAGACGCGCCCTCACTTTCCCCTCGCCCCTCGCCTCTTCCGCTTTGCCGTCGTCGTCGTCTCGTCTTCGCCTGGTGTGCTCAGCCGTCCCGTTCCAGATCCGCCCTGCTCCGCTGCTCTCGCGCGCTGCCTGCTGTCGGCGGACGGTGCCTTCACCCATGGCGTTGCTCTGGCATGGGTTTGGTTGAGGTGAGGCTCTGCTTCCCCGTTGGTCTTCCCCGTCCGTCCCTTTTCCCCTTCCCCTCCTAGAGCGAGCGGCTGATACTGCGGTTTGGCTGATCTCTGGGCGGATGAATCGGAACGGACGAGATTGATTTCGCGCCGCCTGATTCGGGCCTTTTCTTTCCGTTTCTTTTTCCCCGATGTTTCCTTCCTCATCGCGGTCTATTCGCTGGCAGGATTTGGTTTTCTTTCCTTCTTGCGATTCCTCTTCTATTCCCTGGAGAGATTTCGTAGATTTCTCAATTTCTCGCACCTCTGCCGCACCTCGACCATGGCCGCCTCGCAGCATGCGCCCCGCCCCGGTTCCTTCGTCGCATACGGAGCCGTCGCTGCTCCAGCTCGCGTGCGCCCGCATCCTGGCCTGGCCGTGGGGAGAGGGACCAGCCCAAGGAGATGAAGACGACAAGCTCCACCTCCTTTTCAAAGGAGAACTGCAGGTTCTCTCCCAGTCCCCCTCTCTCCACATCTCTCTCTCTCTCTCAAAGAAACGTTGCAGGGAGGAGAGCAGTTCGCCCCTTGCGCTATTATGTCTCCTCTCCTTCCTCAAGGTTGACGTAAAAGTGAATCTCATCTTTGTTTGTGCAGATCCATTTTTATATGGGTATACAAGGTGTTTGATGAAAGTCCTAGCTAAGATAAATGTACACAATCAGTGCAGCTATATGCACACATATTTTTGTTATATTTATATATTGCAAATTTACCATGCAGCCTGGTAGATGTTTAGGATATTATGATTGTTTAAGAAATTGTCAAGTCTGAGGCATATATTCTATTTGAGTAGTTAATTTTCCAACTCTGGCAACCTATAGTTAATCATGTTCTCTCATATGTTTTGTTATTATTTCATTCTTTAACAAAATTAAGAGATTGCATATATTCTATTTACCAATGTGCTTTCCAAATCTGCATCACTAAGAGCTCTCCACCATGTTGATTTTATTTCCATTTCCCTTTCCTATATATGTGCTATGTGTGTGTTTCCTCGCCTCACAACATCTTCCTATATATTGCAGGGAGTCAATTGGTATCGGTGACATGCTAATCTTCTGTAGGATTTGTAGCTTCAGTTGGTGTGCAAGAAGCAATTGTTGGATTTCTAGCATTAGAATATTGTAACTACATCACGGATTCAGATATCAAATATTTGTCAGGTAGCAACACAACTATTTGTTTCCTCATATCATCTTCTTTCATATATCATAGTGTGTGTGTCGGACTTATACACATTCTCTGAATGGGATGGAATTTTGAACAGTAGTTATAAGGAACCTATAGAACATATCATATTCCTCAAATTTTAACAATGCTTCTCTTTCTGCAAATCTCACACATTTGAAGGAGCTCCGGTAGTCTTCTTGTAGGTTCTTAGCTCGGAGGTAAACAATGACTGTAACATGCCTCTTTCTCCTTTAGATATTGATGCTTTTATTTTGAGGAGCTTGAATGATTCAAGGATCGGTTGTACATTTTGGTATTTTATGGTCTATTGATGATCTCTACGTAACAATTTGACATATATTTGATCCAAAGCTCCTCATGGTTTATATTTATCATTGTTATAGATGTCCCCCATGGAAAAGATATGCTACAGATCGACTCAGTAATTCGCGTGATGTTTTGTAGCTTTGGAGTTTCATTTGTAGCCTGAAGGTGTTTATACAAAAGTGTGACTTGAGTACAAAAGATGCATTTTTCAGAGAGCAGTGATAGGTGCGTAGCTATCTACTGTTGTACATCAGACCCCATGGAAACCAACATATATTGTCCCACTCTTCAATTTTATTGGCAGATTAGAACTGTTATAATTACAGCCATGTTTAGGTTTTAATGGGTTATTAGGCTATACATGAGCTTATACATGAACCAAGGTTAAATTTGTAGCATCAATACAGTGCTAAAAAAAACTCTAATCGGTGATACCTACATATTCATTATATTGTCAGCCTAATAAGAAGCTGCAGTCTTTGGATGAAGAAATCAATAAATATGCTATGTAACTAAGTGCTGATGCACTAACTGAATCTGTTCTGAGAAAAAAAGATGCAACTAGATCAGCAGTGTCTAAATTTGTAATTTAAGAATTGTTTATATGAGCAGTGTCTGAATCCATAAGTAAATGTGCGCCATAAGCCTTTTTATTAGTATGAAAACGTAGAAGATGGTTTTGTCGATATGCATTAAAGATATGCATAAAGAAGGTGTCAGGAGTGATAACCAAGCACATGCTAGCAGACTAAACTGTTACAACTTGCCATACAAGTATGATTTCAGTCTCCTGGTCATATATTCCATGAGGAAGAGTTCCTTATATGCCCTGTCTCACTTAATTTGAATTCACCCACTGGTTTTTTGGTGCAGCTATATTCTAAAGGAGGAAGATAAAGTTCAGTAGAAGATGAGCCCATATCTTGATGTTTGGGCAGGTACTGCTTGGACCTTTTTGAAGTTTTAAATGTACTGCAAGTTGGGGATCTTTCTTTTTTGTTCTTCCCATGTTTTGTTGTTTTCATGTATTGCGGGTGCACAGTGAGGGTCGATGCTATCGTCAAGAAGCAAAGGGATCAACATGCATTAGTGTGTCCAGAATATTAAGATGTGAGTTCCAATATATTCTCACATGAGAATATTTTTTCTAGGATCCATTTTTCATCATAATCCAATTGTTTTTCAACGAGATTGTGATTCCTTAGTCCCTATCATTTGTTTGACCCACATTGACAATTAAACTCTTGGTGGTTGATTCCAATTGTTCCATGCAAAAGTTAATTCTCCTCTACTGAATTTATGTGGTTAATTAAGGTAATTCTTTTACCTTTCTGCATTTGCTCCTCATGCAGACGGTACCTATACCCAGATTCATAAGACATGTTTTGGCTTCTAAAAATCATTTTTGTTGTGATGCAGTCTGTTGAGGTGTCTCCTATGTCATTTATAAGATTTTTACTATTGATGGGATATTTGTGCCCTTAGCCTGGTCGCCCTCCGGCGGCTCATGCAGCATTTTGTTTGGCCTTGGTTTGTCAAGTTTAAGGAGGATGACGGCGTGTGGCACATTGTATTCCTCCGACAGCTCTTCTCCTTTGGTTACTTGATTTGTAAATGAGGTATGCCATTTCACTTCTCTTTTTCGGTTCATGCAAAGTTCAGTACAGTCTGGAGACAAGAAAGATAACAGGTATAAATGGAAGCAAATTACGAATTTGGACAACACATTGTAGGGAGAATTCTAATGCAGATTATTGTATAAAAATTTAAAATTATCATAGTTTATAAGCAGCACTAAAAAATTCCACTAATTTTTATTTGTTCTTTCTTTTATATATTGAATACCAGTCTGCATATGGCTGGAGAAATGGCCCAGTAAATCAGCTTTTGTTAGACTTGGTGGTGAAGGAGATTGGTCCTATCAATTTAAGGAGCTAGCTTTACTCAGGATATACCGTTTTCGTGTATAGTTTTTAACTATGCTTCCCTGGCTAAGAATGTCACATATTGTCTGTATATAGCTGGTGGTTCAATGGTGGGAACCATACATGAAACCTTCCTTGCAATATACGTTTCCCTTTGCTATGTAGAATGCCTGATGCCCTGCAAGATTTGTTTGTGTGGTGCTTTCTTCTAGATTCTTATTATCTGTATTGATAATGCCACTGTATTTCTGCCTTTGTAGCTGAAGATAGCGGATTGTGTGGACCGAATTCTGAGTATGTTGCATTAGTGGCATGTGATAGAAATAGCATATTGTTATCATCTTGAAACAGTAGCAGAGTGTTCCCAGTGTAGCCCCTGGACCAAAATGTACATTGAGGTTAGCTATCTTGAATGGTACTTCTTTCGTTCCTCTGCATGCTTTCGCTTTGTTGCTTAAAAACGTAAGCCTGTTGTTCTTTTCAGGAGCCGGTCATTTTAGTACAGAGAGATGACGGCTTGAGATATGGGCCCAGCACCATCATTGGCCGCAAGAATTTGCTCCCTAGAAGCGGAAATGTCAACATGGTAGCCTGCAACCACCTCTTCTTTATTATGAATACTTCTATTTATGTTTAGACATATCTCATACTTTCACGATTAATTGAACTATGTATCTAGCTTAATTAATCGATGCACACATCAGATGAATATTCTCCCATGATACATGTAAATTTGATTTTCTGTCTATGATGGATAATGAGGCTGAATTACTTAATGATGACTGATGGTATTGTGTACTTGCTGCAGATAATAGAAAAGTAAAATTTCTTGAATTATCCATTTTAGTACAGATTTAGTTGTAGAATTCTAATTGGTTGTGTTAAATTGCAGCATATTTTCCCATCACGTGACGAATTGATAAAAGCACAATATTTTGGATGTCCATGCAATCCAACAATTGAATGCACTATTTTGCTCACCCATGAGAAGCAACCAAAGATCATACATGCAGGTATTCTCTCTACCACTCTCTCCCTCGAACCTCTCTCAAGTTCTCTCTCTAATCGCTATACAAATATTTCTAGGTGTATAGTTGATAGATATTTCTTATGAGCATCTTTAAGGGTGTTTATCTAAATAGTAAGGTCATGAGAAATTTGACGTCCGCTATTTTCTCCTCTGCGTGCTGCCTTACTTGATTTTAGTGTTGGTTATTCCTTTCACCGAGGGTGCACTTTGTTTATGGAATGAAGCATGCAATGATTCTGGCAAATTGGTTGAGGCCTTGAGGGTCTGGAGGAAGTAGAAGAAATAATTAACCAGTGGCTAAATTATCTCCACTAAGAAGCATATACATAGTGTGTTATGGAAGTTAATAGGTGTACATGTGTCCCCTCTGGTCATTTGCACTGTATAAGGTAGGCTGTTTGCATGCTATCAAAAAAAAAATATATATATAAAATTTTAGTCATATAGGGCAAGCCATATCTCTTCTCTTAGTATACTGAAGATAAAGTAATGGTCTTAGATTTTTTTTTTACTTGAATCCTCACGGGGTCAGATCTTGCATCTTCCCTTTTCGATAAAATTCGGTTCTTTCCCAAATGTAGTATCTCAAACTAAGATTACAAAGCTTCACTTTGTTTGATGGTGTACAAATTCTTCAGGTCGGTTAGAAGGACCCTCTCATCATTATATTAGGCTTCCAACTTTACAAAGCTTCCAACTGTTTAATCTTGTGCGTATCTCTGCTAGCGGACAGTTAGGTTTAGGCTTTATTCATTTCTAGCTGTACGTTTCAAATCATGTTAACAAGTTCAGTTTATAGGAGGTTTAGAAGTTGTCACAGTCATTTGCAGCAATTTGGGTTAGGCTTTAGGTTCTGGATTTTAATCTTTCATTGGTTCTAATTTCTTATGTCGTGCAGCATATATACTATTGATTTTCTCAGTGTGGGTGGCTTGCGGTCCATGTTCAGGGGCTCGGTTGATGAGATCACCGCCACGCCAGGTACCGGCATCAAGGATCTCAAATAGGAAGGCTTCTAGGGAGCAGGTATTTTCTGGCCACTACGTTTAGATATTTGAGAATAGGCGTAAATTGAGTGAACCTCTTGTTGCTAAGAACATGTACTCTCTCTGGATTTCTGATGCTATTGTTTTTCATTGGTTTGCTCCTCCGCAATTTTAAATACCCACTTGTCAAACAGAGTCATAGATACACTGAAATGTCCATCCCCATATATGAGCAGTAACGTAGGTACGAGGTGCTAGATTTTTTCCTGTACATCATATGTCGGGAGAATCATCCATCTGTTTGTATCTTACATCTAACTATCGCAGTTGGGTAGAACAGTATGAACTATTCATGTATGTATTTGCATATTGATCTAGCTCTGAGGGCTGATGCTATGGACTTGTGAAAGATCGAGATGTCGCCTAGAGGGGGGGGGGGTGAATAGGCAATTACAAACTCTTGCGGATTTGTCTTGTAAGAATGCGGAATTAAACTATCGTTTAGTTTACAAGCACAAACCCTAAATATGCTAAGCTCAACTAAATGTAACAATAGCAACTAGAGCTAAGCAAGATAGGCACAAGATATATGTAGCACAAGTGATAGCAAGATATATGTACTTCAAGCACGATGGCTATCACAAGGAAAGAGAGCTCGGGTATAGAAATAACCGAGGCACGCGGAGACGAGGATGTATTCCCGTGTTCCCTTGCTTTGCAACAAGGTACGTCACGTTTGGAGGAGTGGAGGTCCCACGAAGGATTCCCCGCGCCACGAAGGCTCACCCTATTCTCCGAACCACACCCACGAAGGATAATGGCCCTTTCCTTATGGTTAGCTTTTCCTCCGCTCCGGAGATGGCAAGCTCCACAACCACTTCACAAGCTCCACGAAGGAGAAGCCCGGGCCTCTTCACAATCTTCTTGAAGAGATCACCGGAGCACCAATCACCAAGCCAACTAGGAGGTCACCCTCCAAGAGTAACAAGCTCACGGTCTCTCACTCGAACAAATCGTGGTGGAGAGCTCAACACTATGCAATGATGCAAAGCAAGAACACCGGAGGTGTTCAAGTCCTTCACACTCAAATCCCACCAAAGCAACGAATGCTAGGATGAGATTGGAGAGGAAGAACAAGGGGAAAGTCAACTAAAGACTCCAAGATCTAGATCCCAAGAGATTCCCTCACTTAGAGAAGAAATGGTTTGGTGGAAGTGTAGATCTAGATCTCCTCTCTCAAATCCTCAAATATGAGCAAGAATCATGGGGGGGAACAAGAGAGAGAGCAACTTCTTCAAATGCAACAATGGAGGTGAGAGAAAGGGGAAGAAGTGCTTGTCTCAAGGTGGAAGAAGGTCTATTTATAGCTAGGAGCAAATAAAACCGTTGGGGGAAAAAAGACAAGAGAAAGGGAAGAAAATCGGGCTAAAAAACACAGCCTAGCCGGCCAGCAGGCCGGCCGACGCGGAGGCCTGGGCTGGGGAGGCCGGTCAGGCGTCCGGTCGGGCCGGCCCACCGACCGGACGAGGCAGAGGCAGCTGCTGGGCGGCGGATTGGCTCAGGCCGCGCGGGGGAAGCCAGCCCGCATGGGCCTGGCGCGGTGAGGCGGCCTGGTGGGGGATCCGGTTGGGCCGGGAAGGCAGCCGGGCTGGGGAGGTGCGGTCCGGCACCTGGGCCGGTTGGGGCGGCGGCCCGGTCGGACCGGAGGTGGAGCTGGGCTGCCCGGCGCGTGGGCCGGTGGCCGCCCGGTCGACCGGGTGGGCCGGCGAGCAGCCCGGCGGACCGGTCGCCAACCGGCTGCCCTTCCTCCTATTTTTCTTTTTCCTTTTATATTTTCTCTTTTTCCTTTTTCTTTAATAACTATTGCTCCCGAACTCCGATTGATATGAAACCAATTTTGTTGGAAAGATAACGACGAACTGGAAATATGGAGACTCCTCACATAACATTTTTAGATGATTTTAGAGAGGGAGTCTCCCACCGTCAAGAAACGGTAAAGACGTCCAAACTCGAAAACGCAATAGAAGATGCATGCGGATTCCGTTTTCGATGAACTTGGGCTTGTTGTAAAGCTAGCAACAAGCTCAAGAACCTCACACGAGAGAAACACCAAGAAGCAATAAGGATATGCAAAGTATGCAAAGGGTTGAGCTCCCTAAGACGATGTGATCAAGTTACCCAACCGAAAGCCCCTCTTAATAGTGCGGCTATCTATCCTATAATCCGGTCTCCCAACATCCACCCTGAGACCGGTAAAAGGAAAACCTAGCAAGGCCATACCTTTGCCTTGCGCATCCCGCTTGATCTTGATGATAACTCTTCAAGCTTCACTCAAGCCGGAATGCCACACTTGACCAATGTTGCTTCGTGAAGACTCACAAATGCTCCCCCATACACTATGATGGGAAAGCCCCATTGATGCACATCTTCACAAGTCCATTATCACCAAATGGACGACAAGCTTCAAGCATGTGATCCACTCAAGATACTCATCTTGAACTTGTCCAACTCAACCTTGTATCTTCTCATACGATGTTCTTGATGCCAATAACCAAGGTATACATTTATCTTCATGGCATCCATACTTGAATCCAACACATGGAGAGCAAGTAGTACCTATGGAATATTCCTTCATATAAACTCAATGAAAACATTAGTCCATAGGGGTTGTCATTAATTATCAAAACCACACATAGGGGCAATGTACCCTTACAATCTCCCCCATTTTGGTAATTGATGACAACCACAATAAGAGGGTTTATATAATGAATATTAGTGACAAGTACGCAACTTATCCGAGAATAAGTTGTATACAAGAGGTTGTATTTGATATGGTCAAGTAACACAAAGCTACTAGCCCGTATCAAAACCGGCTCTACTCACACAACTACAACAAATGCAATGGATGTGAGTAGAACCAATATATATCGAGAAAACTCCCCCACAATGTATGCACGTGTGATGAACATGAATTCATTGCATACATTGTCAAGATTAACCTTTGGGACAATTTCCACTATATATGTACAACCATGCAAGACATATAAATATGGAATGCATGAGAGGACAAAACACTTAAGCACAAACCAAACTTAAGTATAAAACCATTCCCTTAAACCCTCTAAACTTCTCCCCCATTGGCATCGATTGTCAAAATGGGTGAAAAATTTAGAAGGCCAATATAATGTGAGTTCCTCCCCAAAGTGTGCACTTCTCATAATTTGAGTGGAATCAAGTGCACATATCCAATGATGAATACTTGAAGGAAGTCAAACTATATTGAGGATCAAAGATTGCATAAAGATAACATGGTGAAGTGAGCTTCAACAAATAAAGCGAGCAATCAAAGATCCAATTGGACAATCAAAGATATCATGATAAGAGAGATATAGTGCTCTAAATAAAATAAGAAAGCTCCCCAAGGTTCGTGCACAATTTATAATGTTTGCATTTGAATACAATATGCACAAACATGGAATCCTCACTCCCTCTATATTATTTAGAACATACCCAAGATAAAAAAAATAATATGCTTATCAAGAATAACTTGAGTCCAACAATTACGAGATATGAGTGCATGAAGAAAAACAAGTAAACCAAGCACTCATAAATCTTCTTTACCAACACCACTAAAAGCAAAAGGGTAAAAGATGATTGGCAAGGAACAAGGATATCAAGTTGATGGATTAACGCTCTCATGTATATAAGTTTCTAAAGTGGACATAGTGATCCATAAAGAAACATGCACACACAAGAGGTTAACAAGATAAATAAGACATGATATCCAAGATGAAGTCATAAAATATACCAAGGATGTTTGCTTAAAAAGCATATATAGCCTATGGCTCCAATTTACACACTTGTGGTATATGAATGAGCTTCAACCAAGAAAATCTCAAAAACATCACAACTAACAATA
The DNA here is from genome assembly GCF_022539505.1 of Lolium rigidum. NCBI lineage: Eukaryota > Viridiplantae > Streptophyta > Magnoliopsida > Poales > Poaceae > Lolium > Lolium rigidum. The sequence continues at coordinate 128,521,731 of NC_061513.1, forward strand.
AGGGAAGTAAAGCTAGTTGGAATGTTTTGAGGAGGCAACAAGTATCACAAATACGAATTTATTTCACAATTTCATCAATATTGTACACAAGAGCTCTTTGAGGAATTGATATGCAATAAATTGCTAGAGGGCATATTTGTGATAGGTGAATCATAAAATATGATATATATATATAAATAACCTATCATATGCATCTTCTCAAATTACTCAAGTGTTCAATAAGAAGTTTTACTTAAAAAGGGTTTTTCAAGAACCGCAATATTTTCGAAATAAATAATTTCATGCCAAGATACAACCTACAAGAGGTTGGATGCTATATGAGAGTGCATGAATAAGATACTTGTTACCGAGATGGCAATGGCTTGATGTAGTGGATAAGAGTTCATCGATCATCCTAGCTTGACTCCAATCCTCATAAGGTGTCAACACCTTCCTTATAAATGAGACAAGCCTCCATTGCATCTCCAATGTACCTAAAACATCATTCAAGTACATCTTGGTCCCCAAACTTATTGGGTCCAACATGGTTAGACTAACCACAATATATAGGACACACTCCATATAAACATGTGCATATTTAGATGAAGTTTGAATTTCATGCACATCTTAGCCATTTAGGATTTGATGGAGTATATCCTACATAATGGATCGAAAGAAAGCAAGCATGCTACAAGTATAAACAATTTACATATAAGCATGCACCAAAACTTTTAAAGATCCAAGAAAGATATACTTTTGGACAAAAACACCAAAGGAATTAAATAATGCATAGAGGTGCCACAAAACAAATTTGTTGTCCAAGTTATATCTAAGAAGCAAATCACAAAAGATTTGTTCAACAAAGTTCAACAAATGAACTAAGAGGAAACCATTGAGCATAACGGATGAAATAAAGCAAACATGCTCAAGGATTTATCTCATTCAAGCAAATAAATCATGTAAGAAAGAATGAGATAGCAAACTCCCCAAAAGAGCAAGGTTCAAACAAAATAAACCAAACCCTATACACTTTTCACAATGGCACAATGTACCGTAAGGAAAAAGGTTTGTCTTCCAAAACAAACACTTGATATGAATCAAGAGAATTTATCAAAGCATTTTTCAAAGAGACAAGGAAGACACATGGGAGCAACAAAGATTTCTTGGAAATAAAATAAGGAAGTAAGAAACAATCCAAGGTGAAGGTGATCCATAAATTCAACCACATATAAGGTTATCAATTGTCAAAGACAATGAGTATATTGGAAATAATTTCCGGTGGTGAATTGACAAAGATAGTAAGGATCAATCTTCACAATAAAAGGCATAGGATAAGTATATAGAATTAAGCACTATGCACGAATGAAGATTCTTGATAACTTCAACTAGTCACACAATCACGCACAGCAATGATTAGAATAACTTGAAGCAAACGGTGTCCCAAATAAGATATAGAGATATGTATTTGAGGAAAAACCGCACCAAGAATTTCATATTCAAACAAGAGCCCACAAGATGAGTAATAAAATATTTTTATAAGGAATGGAGCTTGTTTGAGCAAACATGCCACCTAGGAACAAGATAATTAAGAGCATCAACTCTAAGTGGCATAACCTCATATGTTCACATTTTCTAGGCTTGTGATATGTACAAAACATATTACTCCCCCATAATGTGATAAAACATTTCTTCTAAATAAGAGGCAACTAAAATTCAACTAGAGATGATTAATGGATATTTAGAATTTGAATTTCTCATGAGTATGGCACACCACATAGTGACTAGATAATCTTGCAATATAAATACTAAGTGGTGGTACCCATGTACACACACTTTAAAGAAAGAGAGATGCACAAAGCATATCACTCCCCCAAAATGGAATGTTCCATTAATCACTTCAAAGAGAGCCAAATAAGATATCATCAAGATGCATTAGGCTCAAAGCAATACACAAGTATATGGTGAGTCAAACAAACATACTTGAATACACAAATAAGCAAGTAAGACACAACACATACATACACATATTTGGTACAAAACTAAACATGCAAAGGGGCAAGTAACTTACAATAAACATGAAGAGTTGAAGTATAAGTTACCGCAAGGAGGAACATTGGATTATGAGATATAGATGATAATCCATACGACTTGGCTTGGTCAAAATATAATATATGAAGATCCCTTAATTCTTCATGAAGTAGCCAAATCTCCAATGACCTCCATATGCACCTATTGATCAAGTTTGAGATTGTTGGTCCCCAACCAAGTTGGGTCCTAAGAGATTAGTCACAATAGGCTTGGCAACCCAAATGGTTCTTTTCTTGAAACCACTTTGAGTTCCAACAAACTTAGCAAATACATTGCCATCCTTATCCTTCCCTAGAGAATAATCATCATTAACAATTATAGGGTTAGATAAGGTACCACCTAAGCAAGAAGAAGCAAAGTGCCCCTTCTCACGGCATAAGTAGCAAGTGTTCCCCTTTCTCTTCTTTATTGATTTCTTCTCTTGGGGAACAATATCTTGATTCTTCTTGGGAAGTGCCCTATCTTCAACTTGAGGTCGAGCATGAGCTTGACCTTGACCTTGTGGTCGTTTCCCTTGTTGTTTCTCACTCAAGTGCTTCTTCTTCTTCAATGGGCATGATCTAACATGATGCCCTTCAACCTTGCACTTGAAGCAAACCAACTTGGCCGGATCCTTGACTTTGTCTTGGCCCTTCTTCTTGTTGCTCTTGCTCTTGGACTTGTTCTTGTTATTGGAGTTGAATCCAAGCCCACTCTTGTCATTGGGGGATTGTTGCACACTTAGCATCTTGTCAAGTGCGGATTTCCCTTCATGACGTTTTTCCAAGTCTTTCTTCAAAGAAAGGACTTGAGCCTCGAGCTCTTTTATTTCCTCTACATGGTTAGTAGAAATACAAGTACTAGAGGAAGTAGAAGCTTTATTGTTAGAGCAACAAGGCAAAGTAAGTAATCCAACACAAGGTGTATCACTAGTTTGATTAGATGGATTACAAGGACTAGCACATGGCAATATAACATTTTGGGTAGAGGTTGTGCTAATGTCCACATGAGGCTCACAAGATGTTACCTTAGTGATACTAGCCTCATGAGCTAACTTTAGCTCATCGTAGGAAGTTAGAAGATCCTCAAAAGAGTGTGAGAGCGTTTTATTGCTTTCTTCCAATTCCCTACAATTGCTAGTTAGCAACTCAAGTTGAGCCCTTAGCTCAACATTCTCCTTTAAGGTAGATGCTTCACAAGAATTAGAGTTAGTAGCACAAGCATCATCAATAGATTTTTCATTTTCAAGCTCATAGGATTCAATTTTTTGTGTGAGCATAAAATTAGTATGCTTCTCATCTTTTAGCTCTTGCTTGAGGAGATTGAATCTCATTTCCCCATTTTCAACATGGGACTCCAACTCCACTATGGTTTCCCTATATTTACTCAAGGTATCCATAGAGTGTTCGAGATTAGCACGAGCTTCTTTATTACCATGAAGAGAAGAATATACCATTGCCATTTTATGCACCAAGATATTATATTCTTCATCATTATCATCATCATCACTCTCATCATTAGAGGAAGTGTTAGGCGTCAAAGTAGGAGATACCTTTGATCCATTTGCCATAAGGCACATGTGCATACGGGAGGATGAAGATGAAGAAATTCTTGAATCCTCATTTGAAAACATGTCTTGATCCATAGAGTGTTCGGTTTCCTCTACATTGTTAGTCAAACAACTAGAGGAGATAAAAGCATTTTGATTATGGGAGCAAGACAAGGCAAGCATATCATCATGGGATTTATGTGAGCAATTTACACATGATATGCGAGGACTATCAACACAAGCATGTAGATTATTTTCAATGCTAGATGTGTTTAAGTCCAAAGAGGAAGCATTGCAATGGGATAGAGATGAAGAATCGTCACTATTGAGCAAAATGTCAACATTGCAATTTTCCTCACCACTCACCATATCATTACCTCGTGTCTTGCTACACGTTGGTGAAGTGGAAGAAGATGAGAACTCATCACGGCCGGAGGTGGAAGCAACTTGGATCTCTTCATGATGTGAAGGGGAAGAGAGCTCCTCGGAGACACCACCGACCAATTGAGAAGTGGATCCACCAAACATTTCCTTAAGCTTGATCCACATCTCATGAGACGATTTTCGCTTTATATATATCAAGAACCTACGAAAATCGGGTCTCAAAGAGAATAAAAGCTCATTAGATACTTGAGCTTCAAGATGTAAGTTTTTCTCATCCTCTAAAGATAGATTTTGAGAATCCATCGGAGGAGAAAAACCGACATCTAGAAATTGCTCTATATGTGGACACAAGGTCCGAAGTTTACAAAGCAAGCAATTTCGCCACAAATGATAATTTGTGCCAACAAAGATAATTATGTCATTGTGCACTAAATTACTAGCCGACATCTTTACTCTCAAGGCGGTGAAGCCTAAAACAAGGAGAGACCTTGCTCGATACCAATTGAAAGATCGAGATGTCGCCTAGAGGGGGGGGGTGAATAGGCAATTACAAACTCTTGCGGATTTGTCTTGTAAGAATGCGGAATTAAACTATCGTTTAGTTTACAAGCACAAACCCTAAATATGCTAAGCTCAACTAAATGTAACAATAGCAACTAGAGCTAAGCAAGATAGGCACAAGATATATGTAGCACAAGTGATAGCAAGATATATGTACTTCAAGCACGATGGCTATCACAAGGAAAGAGAGCTCGGGTATAGAAATAACCGAGGCACGCGGAGACGAGGATGTATTCCCGTGTTCCCTTGCTTTGCAACAAGGTACGTCACGTTTGGAGGAGTGGAGGTCCCACGAAGGATTCCCCGCGCCACGAAGGCTCACCCTATTCTCCGAACCACACCCACGAAGGATAATGGCCCTTTCCTTATGGTTAGCTTTTCCTCCGCTCCGGAGATGGCAAGCTCCACAACCACTTCACAAGCTCCACGAAGGAGAAGCCCGGGCCTCTTCACAATCTTCTTGAAGAGATCACCGGAGCACCAATCACCAAGCCAACTAGGAGGTCACCCTCCAAGAGTAACAAGCTCACGGTCTCTCACTCGAACAAATCGTGGTGGAGAGCTCAACACTATGCAATGATGCAAAGCAAGAACACCGGAGGTGTTCAAGTCCTTCACACTCAAATCCCACCAAAGCAACGAATGCTAGGATGAGATTGGAGAGGAAGAACAAGGGGAAAGTCAACTAAAGACTCCAAGATCTAGATCCCAAGAGATTCCCTCACTTAGAGAAGAAATGGTTTGGTGGAAGTGTAGATCTAGATCTCCTCTCTCAAATCCTCAAATATGAGCAAGAATCATGGGGGGAACAAGAGAGAGAGCAACTTCTTCAAATGCAACAATGGAGGTGAGAGAAAGGGGAAGAAGTGCTTGTCTCAAGGTGGAAGAAGGTCTATTTATAGCTAGGAGCAAATAAAACCGTTGGGGGAAAAAGACAAGAGAAAGGGAAGAAAATCGGGCTAAAAAACACAGCCTAGCCGGCCAGCAGGCCGGCCGACCGGAGCCTGGGCTGGGGAGGCCGGTCAGGCGTCCGGTCGGGCCGGCCCACCGACCGGACGAGGCAGAGGCAGGCTGCCGGGCGGCGGATTGGCTCGGGCCGCGCGGGGAAGCCAGCCCGCATGGGCCCGGCGCGGTGAGGCGGCTTGGTGGGGGATCCGGTTGGGCCGGGAAGGCAGCCGGGCTGGGGAGGTGCGGTCCGGCACCTGGGCCGGTTGGGGCGGCGGCCCGGTCGGACCGGAGGTGGAGCTGGGCTGCCCGGCGCGTGGGCCGGTGGCCGCCCGGTCGGCCGGGTGGGCCGGCGAGCAGCCCGGCGGACCGGTCGCCAACCGGCTGCCCTTCCTCCTATTTTTCTTTTTCCTTTTATATTTTCTCTTTTTCCTTTTTCTTTAATAACTATTGCTCCCGAACTCCGATTGATATGAAACCAATTTTGTTGGAAAGATAACGACGAATAGAACCCCAACAAAAACTGGAAATATGGAGACTCCTCACATAACATTTTTAGATGATTTTAGAGAGGGAGTCTCCCACCGTCAAGAAACGGTAAAGACGTCCAAACTCGAAAACGCAATAGAAGATGCATGCGGATTCCGTTTTCGATGAACTTGGGCTTGTTGTAAAGCTAGCAACAAGCTCAAGAACCTCACTGAGAGAAACACCAAGAAGCAATAAGGATATGCAAAGTATGCAAAGGGTTGAGCTCCCTAAGACGATGTGATCAAGTTACCCAACCGAAAGCCCCTCTTAATAGTGCGGCTATCTATCCTATAATCCGGTCTCCCAACATCCACCCTGAGACCGGTAAAAGGAAAACCTAGCAAGGCCATACCTTTGCCTTGCGCATCCCGCTTGATCTTGATGATAACTCTTCAAGCTTCACTCAAGCCGGAATGCCACACTTGACCAATGTTGCTTCGTGAAGACTCACAAATGCTCCCCCATACACTATGATGGGAAAGCCCCATTGATGCACATCTTCACAAGTCCATTATCACCAAATGGACGACAAGCTTCAAGCATGTGATCCACTCAAGATACTCATCTTGAACTTGTCCAACTCAACCTTGTATCTTCTCATACGATGTTCTTGATGCCAATAACCAAGGTATACATTTATCTTCATGGCATCCATACTTGAATCCAACACATGGAGAGCAAGTAGTGTAGGATAACATTGCATAGAAAACAAAAATTTTCCTACGGCGAACACGCAATCCAAGCCAAGATGCAATCTAGAAGACGGTAGCAACGAGGGGGTATCGAGTCTCACCCTTGAAGAGATTCCAAAGCCTACAAGATGAGGCTCTTGTTGCTGCGGTAGACGATCACTTGCCGCTTGCAAAAGCGCGTAGAAGATCTTGATCACGATCGGTTCCGGCGCCACGAACGGGCAGCACCTCCGTACTCGGTCACACGTTCGGTTGTTGATGAAGACGACGTCCACCTCCCCGTTCCGGCGGGCAGCGGAAGTAGTAGCTCCTCTTGAATCCGACAGCACGACGGCGTGGTGTCGGTGGCGGTGAAGAAGTCCGGCGGAGCTTCGCTAAGCTACGCGGGAGATATGGAGGAGAAGGGGGCGGCTAGGGTTTGGGAGGGGGTGGCCGGCCACTCAAGGGGGGCGGCCAGCTTGTGGTCTTCGGTGGCCGGCCCCTCCCTTGGCCCCTCATTATATAGGTGGATCCCAAGTGTTGGTGTCCAAGTCTTCGAATAAGACCCGAAACCAAAACCTTCCATAAGAGGGGGAAACCTAGCCCAACTAGGACTCCCACCCAAAGGTGGGATTTCCACCTCCCATGTGGGGGTGGCCGGCCCCTATGGTGGAGTCCACTTGGGACTCCACCCCATCTATGGCTGGCCGGCTATGGAGGTGGAGTCCCATGTGGACTCCACCTTCCTTGGTGGTTTCTTCCGGACTTTTCTAGAACCTTCTAGAACCTTCCATAGAACCTTCCGCGACATTTTATTTCACATAAAATGACATCCTATATATGAATCTTATTCTCCGGACCATTCGGAACTCCTCGTGATGTCCGGGATCTCATCCGGGACTCCGAACAAATATTCGAACTCCATTCCATATTCAAGTACTACCATTTCAACATCCAACTTTAAGTGTGTCACCCTACGGTTCGTGAACTATGCGGACATGGTTGAGTACTCACTCCGACCAATAACCAATAGCGGGATCCGGAGATCCATAATGGCTCCCACATATTCAACGATGACTTTAGTGATCGAATGAACCATTCACATATATTACCAATTCCCTTTGTCTCGCGATATTTTACTTGTCCGAGGTTTGATCTTCGGTATCACTCTATACCTTGTTCAACCTCGTCTCCTGACAAGTACTCTTTACTCGTACCGTGGTATGTGGTTGACATAGGCATCCCAAATGGGCCTGCCGAAGATGGTACCCGGGGTTTACTGGAGGCCCAATACCCGAAGAATAAGAAGATTCGGGAGCCCAAGATTTACTAAGGAAAGATAGAGTTGTAATAGGAAGTGTTGTTTGTAATCTGGCGGGATGAGTTAGAAACCGTCCCGGACTCTGTAAACTTGTATAGCACGAATCCCTCGCTCCACCTCCTATATAAAGGGGGAGTCGAGGGACGAAGAATCAATCGAATCATTGTCTGCAAACCCTAGTTTTCATAATCGTCGAGTACTTTTCGGCTGAAACCTTCGAGATCTACTTACCCTCTACTTCCAACTAAACCCTAGCCTACAATCCATAGGCATTGACAAGTTGATACCTTGTCAATTGGCGCCGTCTGTGGGAACTAGAGGCGTAAGGAGCCGATCTCGATGGCACGCTCAAGATCTTCGACATCGTCAACCGCAAGCAACACAATGGATCGAGGTAAACAGATCGCTGCTGGTCTTGTCGATTTTGTTCCTCACCCACCCTCCCGTTTGGATGCATATGCGTATCTGGCGGAGCCCATGGAGATGACGTTCGGAAGGTTCCACTTTCGCGTCGAGAAGGAAGGATCGTATCGTGTCGAGATTCCGATTTCGTCGGGATCGTCGGCGGTCGATTCCGATTTTTCAAACTATGCATCGTCAACCGAGTCGGGAGAAGAAGAAACCTCGGCGACATGCTACGTCGGCACCGAGCAAGAGAGAAACTCGCCAAGATCTTCAACGACATGTCGTTTGAGTCATCTGCGGACTCATATATAAGCGATGGCTCAAGCGATGTCGACAGTTGCGACTTCATCGACAAATCTCTCACAGTGGGCAGGGTCTTCATCAATCTCAACGATGATGTCACCAAACCCAACGTAGATCCGAGTACAAAATATCATCAGATTTACGCCATTGAAGATCAAGAGGAGACATCTGAGGCTTTCGACAGTCTGGGAAACCCATACGTTGATCCCTCCAATCTGCGACAAGGCACGGGCAACAAATACGTCGGGCCAGAGCCGCGAGATAGAGTTCAACTGTCACAAGCAGCGTGGGACAGAGCCACGAGAGCTATGAACGGCACAGAACCAATGGCTACCACGGCCACACCAGAAGAACTGCAAGCATATCAATATAGGCTCGCACGAGCTGCCAGGGAATTGGAAAAACAGACAGCTGAGTTGGACAGGAGAAAGGAGGCAGCCTCTGCATCCAGCAGGAGAAGGGCAGATCTAAGTCGACAATCTAGAACCACGGGTGATAGCCATCGGGAGGCGCGAAACAGAGCAAGATCAAGGCTGCAACACATACCCGAAGCGAGAAGAGAGCACTTGGTCCAAAACCTCGACATGTCCTTTATGTCGATAGATACAAGAGGAAACATCATCCCTAAGACACCGGAGGCTGGGTATATGGCGACACATGCTTTTATCCTTGCATCTAAACCACCTCCGGGTGATCCAAGGGAAACACTGTACAATATGGCGGTAGCAGGAGTTGGAGCTATGGGGACAGCGTTTGTATCAACGCCTCCCGAAGGAGCGGCAAGACAAAATAGTCCACGACCTGCAGCAGCAACAGCGGCAGCACCTGAAGGGCCAAGTGGAGCAAGAGACACAGCCGCACAAGCAAGAGTCGACAGAGCGCGGCAGAGCAGAAGGGATCATCGGCAATCTCCGGAGTTGAACGACGAAGATATGTGTGGCTTGCCATGCTTTACGAGGAGAGTCCGAAAAACTCGAGTCCCCTCAGGATTCAAGTTACCCGATAACTTCAAGAAGTTCGACGGCCTCCAAGATCCAGAGGATTGGCTAGTCGACTATCTGGAAACGGTGAAGCTCACAGGAGGAACTAGGGCAACAGCCATGCAAAGCATCCAGGTGCACTTGAGTGGAGCCGCACGATCTTGGATAAAGAAACTCGCCCCAGGATCCATCGACAGCTGGGAAAGTTTCGAGGATGTGTTCGTCAAGAACTTCAGATCCACGTGCAAAAAACCCGCGTCGTTAGAGGAGTTGAGAGCGTGTCGACAAAAGCCGGATGAGCCAATGAGGAAGTACATCCGGAGGTGGAATATCATCAAAAACTCGGCGAGAAAATATATCGACGAGAGAGCAATAGATGCGTTTGTTGCGGGAGTCGGGCGTGGAGATTTTGTCGAGGACTTGGGAAGGACCAATCCAAAGACAGTATCCGCGTTAATGGAGATAGCAAATAAATGGGCAGATGGAGAAGACGCTGTCCACAACAAACGACACAGGTCGCCAGAGGAGGACCGCGGTCGAAACTATCAACCAAGGCGAAGATTTCCTCGGACGTACCAGAACTACGACGCTCCAGGACAAATTTCGGCAGGTTTTCGGACAAATACGAGGAGGAAGCAACGAGAGATGATTACCGGAGAAGCAGTGAACAGCGAGGTGATAACGGGGATGATTCACGCAACGAGGCAAAATAGCGGGCCTAGGTTCCCAAGACCTTTCGTGTCCCACGAAGAGATGATGAACGGACCGTGCCGGATGCATTTTTCCTCGACGACAACGGCAAAAGACGGTCGGGGCACTTGCGGAAGGACTGTCGAAATTTTCGAGGCAATGTTGCGGTATGCGAGAGAACGCCAATGCGCGAGCAGCACGAGAGAAATCCTCGGGAACCCAGGAGTGAGATCCACTTGCCGCCTCCTCCTGCGATTACGGATGACAATCGGCATCGGCTCGGAATAGCGGCAGCACCTGCACCACCACCCTATGTTGATCCTAACTCCAACGGAGCGGTGTCGATGATTCAGAAGGGAAGGCCGTCCAATAGAGCTCAGAAAGTAATCTCACGACAGGTGTTTATGGCAGAGAAAATGCCTCCACCAACAGTTGAGTACCTTAATTGGTCAGGACAAGACATCGGCTTCACAATAGCAGATCATCCGCAGCAAGTTCCTCGACCAGGGCAATCAGCACTTATTTTGCCAGCAGTTATCGCGGGATTTGATGTTTCTCGAGTGTTCATAGACGGCGGCAGCAGCTTAAACCTTATGTATGCCGATACATTGAGGAAGATGAACATATCCTTAGCAAACTTGAAACCAACAGACACAAGGTTCCACGGCATCACACCAGAGAAACCAAGTTATCCATTGGGAAAGATCAATCTCGACGTTCAGTTTGGGACCCGAGAAAATTACAGAATCGAGAGGCTTGAGTTCGAAGTCGTGGATTTCCCGTCGCAATATCACGCTCTGTTGGGACGACCAGCATATGCTAGATTTATGGCGGTGCCGCACTATACATACTTGTTGTGGAGGTTGCCTGGACCAAAGGGACCAATCACAGTCAAAGGAAGTTTTGCCTTAGCCGATAAGTGCGACAAGGATTTCCACCGGTTGTCAGAAACTTTCGGGATGCAAGCTGAGTACTTGGCGTCAAAAAGCATGACTGATTACGACGTACTGCCAGACGTTGGGAGGCCAAACAAAGAATCAACTTTCGATGCTGAGAAAAATTCAAAAGAGGTGCGGATTCACCCGACGGACCCAAAAAGACGACATCTATCGCAAACGACATGGATATCGCATAGGAAAGCGCGCTCGTCGAGTTCCTCCGTGAGAACTGGAAAATCTTCGCATGGTGTCCAGCTGACATGCCGGGAGTACCCGGGGAACTTGCCGAGCACCACCTAAACTTGGATCCACTAGCGAGACCAATCAAACAACCTTTGCGGCGTTTTTCGGAACCAAACCGCAAAGCCATGCTATCAGAAATCAATCGACTACAAGAAGCTGGATTTATAAAAGAGATATTTACAGATCCACATGGGTAGCAAATCCCGTGCTGGTGCCGAAGAAAAACACTAAGGTCCTTCGCATGTGCGTCGACTTTACGTGTCTCAATAAACATTGTCCAAAGGATCACTTTCCCCTCCCGAGGATCGATCAAATTATCGACTCCACGGCTGGATGTGAACGTCTTTCCTTCCTGGATGCATACTCTGGTTATAACCAGATCAGATTGAAAGAAGAAGATAAAGTAAAAACTGCGTTTATTACACCTTACGGCGTGTTTTGCTACAGAACAATGCCCTTTGGTCTAAAAAATGCGGGAGCAACATATCAGAGGATGATGCAGAAGTGTTTGGCGACACAGATTGGGAAGAACGTGCAAGTATACATCGATGATGTCGTCATAACATCAAAAAAGGGGGCAACGCTGATTGAGGATCTCAAGGAAACCTTCGACAACCTCGATAAGTTCTGCCTCAAAGCTGAACCCAACGAAGTGTTCTTTCGGCGTCCCGGCGGGAGAACTTCGGGTTTCCTAGTCTCAGCAAGAGGGATTGAAGCAAATCCCGATAAAATACAAGCTATCGTAACAATGAGGAAGCCAACAAAGTTGAAAGAAATACAACAGACTAGCTGGGCGAGTCGCAGACTTTGAGCAGATTCGTCGCAAGGTTGGGAGAAAAAGCGTTGCCGTTCTACGCTTTGATAAAACAAGGAGATAAATTTCAGTGGAACGAAGAAGCCGACGAGCTTTCGAGGATTTGAAGCGTACAATCTCGACACCACCAATCTTGGTGGCGCCAAAAGAAAGGGAACCTCTCCTGTTGTATATCGCAGCCACGCCCCAAGTAGTGAGCACGGCGCTAGTTGTCGAAAGGGAAGAAGAAGGAAAGCTCCACGGCGTGCAGAGGCCAGTATACTTCGTTAGCGAAGTTTTATCGCCCTCAAAACAAAGGTATCCGCAGTACCAAAAGATAGCATACGGAGTGTTCACGACAGCACGAAAATTGCGTCACTATTTTTCGGCACATCCGATCATAGTGGTCAATGAAGCTCCTTTGTCAAATATATTGAACAACCCGAAGCTACGGGTCGTGTCTCCCTTTGGGGAATAGAACTTTCCCCTCGGGACATCACGTATGAAAAAAGAAAAGCAATCAAGTCGCAAGTTCTGCCGGACTTCATCGCAGAGTGGATGGAGTTGCAAAGTACAGGACCTCCAGATTTGTCGAGAACTTGGACCATGAATTTTGACGGGTCCAAAAGACTAGAAGGAGCTGGCGCAGGAGTAGTACTCATATCACCTGAAGGCGACAAATTGAAGTACATCCTTCGGATGACGTTCCCTAACGCATCTAACAATGAAGCAGAATATGAGGCTCTAATACACGGGATGAAGATGGCGAAAGCACTGCGGAGCAACTCGGCTGAAAATCTTTGGCGATTCACGGTTGGTGGCACGGCAAGTTATGAACCAATGTGACGCAATCAATGATAGCATGATGGCATACAAGGAGGTGTACAACGAGCTCGAGAAGTTGTTCGATGGATGCGAAGTAAACCATGTTAGTAGATTGAGCAACGACGAAGCCGACGTTCTTGCAAACATCGGGTCGCAATGCCTTGCGGTCCCGCCAGGTGTATTCTGGGAAGAGATAACAGAGAGATCCACTAAGTCGACAAAATCAAAAAAGAAGGAGAAGAAACCCTCGGGGGCTACCAAGGACAAGCAAGAGGACGAAGAAGAAGATCAGGACCTGGTCATGGTGATACAAATACCATGGATGCAACCGTACATATCATACATCCTAAGGAAAGAAATACCCGACAATCCAGTTGAGGTAAGGCGAGTAATTCGACGCTCCAAAGCTTTCACGGTGGTCAAGGGAGAATTGTATAAGCGAAGTATTTCAGGCGTCTTGCAAAGGTGCGTCACACCCGAAGAAGGAAGAATAATCCTGAAGGATGTACACGAAGGAATATGTGGCCACCACGCAAGTAGTCGAGCTATCGCAGCCAAGGTCTTTCGGGCAGGATTCTACTTGGTTGACGAGCAATCGAGGACGCCAAGGACATAGTAAGAACTTGCGACGCGTGTCAAAGGTTTGCCGCAAAACCTCATTCTCCAGCAGCAGAGCTAGCACCAATACCATTATCATGGCCCTTTGCTCAATGGGGACTTGATATGGTGGGCAAGTTACACAAATCCTGGCCAGGAGGAAAAGAGTACATGCTGGTAGCTGTCGATAAGTTTACAAAGTGGATAGAAGCGAAGCCGATAAATTCACCAGACGGAGCATCCGCAGTAAAATTTGTCAAAGGCCTCGTCTTCAGATTTGGAGTGCCACACAGCATCGTCACAGACAACGGCAGTAACTTCACATCCCATGAATTCAAAGATTATTGCGAAGAGGTGGGTATCAAGCTGAACTTTGCGTCAGTTGCACATCCTCAAACCAATGGGCAAGTCGAGAAAGCCAATGGCATCATCTGCAAGGGCATCAAGAAGCGCTTATTAGGACCACTGGAAAAAGCTCGACATACCTGGCCAGAAGAACTACCAAGCGTGTTGTGGAGCATCCGAACAACACCAAACACAGCAACGCAGGAAACTCCGTTTTTCCTGGTTCATGGAGCAGAAGCGGTACTACCAATAGAGATAGAGCATAACTCTCCACGTGTCGCTGAATATGATGAAGAAACGTCGAGAAAAGCGTTAGAAGATGACGTTGACGCACTTGATGAAGCTCGAGATGAAGTATTATCTCGGGTAACCAAATATCAACAGGACTTGAAAAATTACCACAGTCGACGTTTACGGCCAAGATCTTTCCAGGTGGGAGACCTAGTTCTTCGGCTCACGCAAAAAAGTCATGAAAAACTCGAGTCACCATGGCTTGGTCCTTACATTGTCACGGAGGTAATCGGAGGAGGAGCATACAGGATAAAGGACAAGAAGACAGGGGTGGAGGAGCCAAACCCCTGGAACGTGGCGCAACTTAGGCGGTTCTACGCCTAGAGTCGAAATATAGTCTTTGTAAAACTTCAATGTACTGAAACGCCCGCGAGTTTTCAGACGCACTCTTTTCCTTTTTCGGGGCACCGAGTGGGGCCGGAGAAGGTTTTTAATGAGGCGGGCTCGCGGTGCTGCAATATAATAAAGATAGTGACAGTATAACTTTTCTTCTTTATCGACATGATCAAAGTCTTTGCTCCGACGAATTTCAAATATAGCTCATCGACAAAAGAAAAGCCTTGCTTTGGTATTCAAATACCTCGTGAGACAATAGAAATACAAAATAGTACTCAATAAAAAGCTCGGGGGCTCATCTCCGCCATAAATATATAAATGCCTTGGTTCAAAACCTCGCAAATATACACCGAAACACTCGGGGGCTAGACAAACAGAGAAATATAATGATTGCTTTACAATATAGTCATGGATTACAAACAAAAAATATCTACAAGAAGAAAATAACTAATCTTGATTCAATATGTCATCAAGAGTAACTCTGTTTTCTTCAGGAGCAGCACCAAGAAAATCGGCATAATGGCCATCGGCAAAAAAGTCGGCATCCATCCGAAGCGAGGTCCTCAATCATTTCTTCGGCTATAGGCGTAACCTTCGTGTTAATCCTGTCAACACCAACTCTCCGACGTTTTACCTTTTGGTGAACTTTCTCGACAACCTGGGTAAGGTCAAGTTTCGAGTGGCAGATCTGGAGCATGATAAGAGCAAATCTGGCGCCAGCTACCAGTTGAGCTCTGACAAAATCATGGATACTGCAAGCATCCCTGAACCTTTCCATCAAGTCAGGAAGAGTTTTTGGCTGGACGTTCCGAGGAAACATGGAGTTGTAAACCATGGACAAGGTCTTGGTACAGAAGTCAAGGAAATCGCGAGTTTGAGAGGCGCGATCTTGAAATCTGACAATTTGGCGGGTCCTTTACGGGGTAGCCCAAAACAAAGAACCATGGTCCGGGGAAAGATTAACAAGGAGGGTTGTCCTAGCATTTACCCTCTCTTCCTCGGCAGCGAGCATCGGTAAAGGCACCTATCAAAACAAAGAAGTGGAAACCTTTAAAAAGACAGGTAGCATGAAGATGGAAGATATCGAGAGGATGAAACAGGCATACCCGACATATACTGCACCGGCTTCATTCATTAATTCGAGCATGAAATTTTCTCGAGTAGTCGCCTTTTCAGCTTCGGAAGCGGCAATTTCCTTAGCAGCCACGGCCTCGTGAGCTTGCTGAAGAGCAATTTTTCGGCTTCAGATGACTTACGAGATTGCTCCATCATCACAAGTGTTTGCTTCTTCGCATACTGAAGTTGTTGCCGAAGTTCATCCAGTTCTTGCGACAAGGTATCGTCGACAGGAGCGGTATCAGCAAAAGCTCTCCTCGCGTGGGAAGAAGAAGGCGAAACATTGGAAGGAGCGGCAGATGGAGTATAATTGTCAAATATCAACTGAAATTTAAACAAGACAACATCAAACAACCAGCAAAGATAGAAGTTTTCATTAATGTCTCGGAATAATTACAAGGGCATTACAGTGGAGCTAAGGAAGTACGTGTCGCCAAATAACTACTTTGGCGACAGGAGCAAAAGAAATAGAAAGAAAAACAGAGGCATGCAACTAGACCTCCGGCCTTGACGAGCTAGGAGTCGACGATGGCTTAATCCCGAGATACGCCAAGATCTTCTTGGTGTTGGGCTTGGCCGCCTTAATCAGTGACTTCCACCTTGACTGCTCTATTTGCTCGGTGTCGCCAACTTTTATCCAGTCAATAGTCTGTCGACTGTCAGCAACCAACGCGACAGTGTTCTCAACGGCGACCTTCATATTTTCTTGGCGCACCTTCAGTCCAAGGTCTTCCGAAGTATTGAACATCTTGGCGAGGTTAAGGAAAGTTGCGGGTTCTTCTTTCTTCGGGAAGAAGTAAGGGAACAACGCCGACAATCCTGCACTAGCATTCGCCACGCCTTCACGAATTTCGCGCCCGTGAAACTCCAGAAGAGAAAGTGCGTCAAGGAGAGGATCGTTGACGGGATTATCCGGATCAAAATCCTGGTTTGTTTGGGCTGCCACACAAGACAAGACATCCAGTCAACAACCAAGAAACAGGAAGTGCAATAAAATAAAAGAGATTGATAATATTACTCAGAGTACGTCGACTTTGCGACTTCAGACGCTTGAGGATTCCTTCTTCACGAGAAGCTTGTGCAGCTTTGTGCTCATCGAAGGCAGCTGTCGCATCCTCAAGTTTCTTCTGCAGTTCCTCGACACCAGCAGCTTTCGCCTTAGCTTCATCAGCTTCGACCTTGGCTTTGCTAGCAGCGAGTTCGGCGTTCTTGCGAGCCGCTTCACTTTGCTCAAGTTTTTGAGCAAGTGCGTCGGCGCGTTCGTTGGCCTCTGCAAGTTTCTCTGTCAAGATATGGAAAATAGAGAGAAGAAAGATAAAAAATCGCGGCGAGCAACAGGAGTGACAAATTACGGAAAAACAGCAAGTATGAAAGTCGTTACCTTCGGCTCTGTTAGCACATTCACGGTACCCAATAAATTGGGAACCGATGCGGAGAAGATCCTTGATCATAGGCTGTTCAACGTGAACACAGTAAGAGAAACATCGGCATGAAAAAGAGAAAAGGTGTGACAAAACAAAATAAGAAAAATATAGATGCCGACAAACTTACATCATCTAAGAGCGAGTCGACGAACTGCCCAGCGAGGGCGGGATCAACAATCTTTTCCACCCTTGCCCTTTTTGGTGAAGGGGCACGGGGGCTTGATGGCGGAGTAGTGGTGACGACGTTTTGTTGAGGAGGCGACGTTTCTTCTCCTTCAACTAGCGTGTCTGAGGCAAGTACAGTACGTGACGTGCTTGTCCGAGGAGCCACGTCAGTAACTGGTACTTCTTCCTCCTCATCACTGTTGATCAAAAAATCGGCAGTATAAAAAGCAAGACAAGATAAATATTTCGAGTACAAGAATAGAGAGAGATAAAGACGACTTACGAGCTGACGAGGGATTCAACATAAGGATCGTAAGCTGCCTTCGGATGGGAAGGAACAACTTCTTTAGCCTTAGAGGTGCCGGAATCCTCGGCATCGGTTCTTTTCCTTTTGTTCCTTGGAGAAACGAGCGGGAGGAAGGGACTGCGTTGACTCACTGGCTTCAGACTCAACTTCTTTTTCATGAGAAGCCGCAGATTTGTGAGAACCCGCGACTTCACTTTCAGGAACAGAAGAGCCTTGAGTATCTTCGGCAACGATGGCCATTTCTTCGACTTCTCCACCCTCAGGAAGAGGAGGAAGGGAAGTCATAGTAGGATGGTTCTGTAAAAAATAGTGACAAAAAGGAAATTAAAGAGAAGACAATACAATGAGATGCAGAACAAGATAAAAACTCGGGAAGACAAAATACCTCGGGGAGTGGATTGGTGGAGCTGTACGGTTCCACGCGACTTGGGGAAGGAATTGGGTCTTTGCCCAGACGAGAAAGTCTTCGAAGCAACTTCTCGAAGTCCTTGGTGGACAGATCATCGGAGATTCTGTTGGCGTCATTTTTACCGAGTACGTCCAAAGGGGATTTTTGCGAGCTCGAAGAGGCTGCACTCTAATCTTAAGGAAGTAGGCAGTGATTTGAACACCAGACAGCTCCTTGCCTCGAGTGTTTTGAAGTTGATGAATACGAGACATGAGTGCCTCTGTCGCCTTTTTCTCTTCCTCAGAAGCCTCGGCATCCCAGGAGCGGCGGCGCTGGATTTTGGCACTTCCGTCGAAGGGGATTATGTTGTGCTCAACGGAGTTGGCACTTTCTTCGTGAATGTAGAGCCACTTTTTGCGCCATCCTTGGACAGAATCGGGAAACTTGACGTCGAAGTAGTCGACATCAGTACGGACACAGATAACAACGCCACCTATGTTATAAGTGGCGTTGTGGGAGCCATTGCGGCGGAGGCGAGAAAATGCGTTTCCACGAGCCCAATTGGGAGGGATTCCGAGGAAACATTCGCAAAGCGTAATGAAAATAGAAATATGAAGGATTGAGTTGGGGGTCAACTGGTGCAGTTGAATCCCATAAACAAAAAGAAGGCCGCGGAGGAAATCGTGGATTGGGGTCGAAAGGCCGCGGATTAGATGATCAACAAAACTAACCCGGTACTCCATTGGAGGATTGGGGTAGCTTTCTTCGCTAGGGAAGCGGATGGCGCCTTCTTTCTTCATGAGGCCAAGCCTCTTCAGCGTGTTGGTGTCTTGGTTGGAGATTTTGGATCTCTCCCACTCAAGATCCTCGGCGGCCATCTTGGATTCCGGGGTGCTGTGGCGAGTCAGACGCGCGCGCGGTGGCATCAACGGCAATGGGCAGAGCAATGTGTGTGCGTGCGGAAGATTGGAGAGAGTTGGGCGCAGGGGGAGTTTTGCGAAGAGGAACAGGTGAGCGGCGCAAGCGAAGGGATGAACGGAGGTTGAAGAAAGGTTTATATAAGACTCGGGTGAGGCAGTGTGCCGTTGGATGAAGAAATCGTGTGGTGAGAATGGATCTTCTAGATACAAGGGCAAAACAGTATTTTTGCGAGATAGGCGTTACCGTACGTGCGCCAGGAAAAGCGGAGGACGTGTGTCCCCCACTTGCACGACGTGTCAACATGGTAGAAACAATGGACCCACAGAGCAGAAAAATTACGACTATTCGAGAAGGATGAAGTAAATTTGATTAAGGGAAGCATGTCGACAAGAAAAATAAAAGAAGATTGGCGACAGAAAGAATTATTCAATACTTCGGGAGCCTTTGACCAAATACAAGTTTTTGCCCAAATGCTCGGGGGCTACTTTGGAAAAAAGTAAAATTTCGAGTATGACAATATAGAAATTGTGGGAGCCTACAACCAAGCACAAGTCCTTGGCTGTAGCCTCGGGGGCTACTCCCATCGGGAGCGCTGTTCGCGCACCCGAGAGATTAAAAAAAAAAAAGAAGAAGAAAGAGATCATATTGGGAAATAATGACAATATAGCGACAAGGTGGACTAAAATGTTGAGCCTACAACCAAGCACAAGTTCTTGGTTGTAGCCTCGGGGGCTACTCCCATCGGGAACGCTGTTCGCGTGCCCGATGAAGTTAACAAAGGAAAAATAGAAAAGCAAGAGAGTATATTTCGAGTTATAGTTAACTCTACATATACTCCCATCGGGAGAGTAACATAAGTCATATGTGACTCGATAAAATGTGCCATTCCAACAGCCGGAAAAGCACTCGACAATATATTCTCAGAACGCCGAAGTTGCGATCAATTTCTGAATGCCGCAAATCTGTGAAGGTAAGACCCCAGATCCGTTCTGCTGGGCGTGGCATCGCCAAAGACTGCGCTCTGCTACCTTTATCCGTATCAGCAGATACGAAGAAAAATCCTAACGGACGCGTTAGGTACCCGATAAATTTGACTGGGACTCGACGGAATGGTAAGACCTTAAGCGGCACTCGTCGAAGTTTACACCGAGTATCCCGAGATCATGTCCGGGGACGTGATTTTGAAGTAGGTTTTTGCGGATTGCCACTAGAGCAGTTAACTAGTACCTGATCCGTCAGATGAACTAGCCCCAACTACCATTATCCCTGTACAATATAGAATTTTATGTGAAGAAGTATAAAAAAGTTAAAGCTTCCGAATAAAAATAAACAGTGGAGATTTTCCCTGACTCTACGATTCAAGCAAAATCTCGGGGGCTACTGACATAGGCATCCCAAATGGGCCTGCCGAAGATGGTACCCGGGGTTTACTTGGAGGCCCAATACCCGAAGAATAAGAAGATTCGGGAGCCCAAGATTTACTAAGGAAAGATAGAGTTGTAATAGGAAGTGTTGTTTGTAATCCGGCGGGATGAGTTAGAAACCGTCCCGGACTCGTAAACTTGTATAGCACGAATCCCTCGCTCCACCTCCTATATAAAGGGGGAGTCGAGGGACGAAGAATCAATCGAATCATTGTCTGCAAACCCTAGTTTTCATAATCGTCGAGTACTTTTCGGCTGAAACCTTCGAGATCTACTTACCCTCTACTTCCAACTAAACCCTAGCCTACAATCCATAGGCATTGACAAGTTGATACCTTGTCAGTGGTCTCTTATGAACTCATTCATATGCTTGCAAGACATTTAGACGACATTCCACCGAGAGGGCCCAGAGTATATCTATCCGTCATCGGGATGGACAAATCCCACTGTTGATCCATATGCCTCAACTCATACTTTCCGGATACTTAATCCCACCTTTATAGCCACCCATTTACGCAAGTGGTGTTTGGTGTAATCAAAGTACCTTTCCGGTATAAGTGATTTACATAATCTCATGGTCATAAGGACTAGGTAACTATGTATCAAAAGCTTATAGCAAATAACTTAATGACGAGATCTTATGCTACGCTTAATTGGGTGTGTCCATTACATCATTCACACAATGACATAACCTTGTTATTAATAACATCCAATGTTCATGATTATGAAACTAATCATCCATTAATCAACAAGCTAGTTTAAGAGGCATACTAGGGACTTCTTGTTTGTCTACATATCACACATGTACTAATGTTTCGGTTAATACAATTATAGCATGATATATAAACATTTATCATAAACATAAAGATATAAATAATAACCACTTTATTATTGCCTCTAGGGCATATCTCCTTCAGTCTCCCACTTGCACTAGAGTCAATAATCTAGTTTACATTTGTAAAGATATAACACCTTGGCCTTCCGGTGCTTTATCATGTATTGCTCACGGGAGAGGTTTTTAGTCATCGGATCCGACACGCTCGTAAACGTATGTATTTTGTAATTCATTTGCGTCTCAACGCATCACTCATTTCCAAATGAGTTGGCATTATATATGTTTGATCTTCCGGTGGAACCTTAATTCCGTTGTCTGAAATATGTCACTTATATTGTCACACACAATATAGCTTCAAAGTTCGACTCTGTCGGAACTACACCAAGTTCTCAAAGAACCTCTTGACTTAACATCCTTTGTCATTGTCAAAACAATGACATACTCTGCCTTCTTTTGTAGAATCCGTCACAATATTTAGAACTCTTCTAAATCTAGCATAGACAACTTCTAGCTCATTGTGCTACCTTTTAAACAACACTTCGTCTAATTTGAGATTATATTTTATATGTGACAAAACCAATATCGGTGTAACACCTTACAGCGATTTGTTTGTCATTTCTTCATATAAAAATATATATATATATCCTTAGTTCTTCTAAAGTACTCAAGGATATTCTTACTGTCGTCCAATGATCATCATATGAATCATTCTGGTATATGCTCATAACACTTTATAGCACATGATATCTGATTGTGTACATATTATTCGTGATCTATAATCACTCATGTGTTTTTACTCATTGAGTGTCTGATACACTCAAGTCTTGTTAAACCTTCACATGACAAGAACATTTTCTTAATATTTCTATATTGAACTACTTCAATATCCATCATATGTACTTTGACTTAAACTTATTTATGTGTTTCAATCTATCTTCATAGATCTTGACACTAAATTTGTTTCAGATCCATATCCTTTCATTGAAGTTAATTCTCAATGAAACCTTGTAATCAAGTATATAATTACATCATTTATAACCAACTATATGTCACCTACATAAAGTATTATAAATGTGTCTTAGCGCTCCCACTTAATTTCTTGCAAAAGCAAGCCTTTTCATCATCTCTGATGAAATCAAAAACTCTTTGACTATTTCATCTGGTGAAGATTCCAACTCCGTGATACTTACTTCATCCAATTGAAGCTTGTATAGCTATCTAGTATTCCACGGACCAGCAAAACTCTTGGTTGTATCTTGTATACATACTTCTGTTAAGTAGTGTATTTTGCCATCCTACTAGCATATCTCATAAAAGAAATATGTAGTGATTTACTAGAATAATCCACATAGACTATAAGCATTGCTACGGAAGATCTAATCTTATCGTATTCAACTCTTTGAACTTTGTCGTAAACAATTTTTCGACAAGTCAAGCTTTCTTCAAGGATATTTCATCCAAGTCTATCAATTTCATAGATCCATTTACTTTCAAAAAGTATTCATCTATCTTGGATTTCATGGCGTATAGCCATTTTAACGGAGTCAGGGCCCATCATAGCTTCTTTGTTTGTAGTTGGTTTATCATTGTTCATAATCAATCCTTTGTCCACAAATCATTTATTTGATCACAAAGTAAACCATACCTACAAGGTTCAATATGTACTTCGATTTCCATGGCTAAAACACTTTGTAGTCATGGGAGCCATGATCGTCGTGGCCGCTTCCGAAACAAATTCCGATGCTGCGCTACTCTGATCATTATGCTCAGGTTCATAAACCTTATCAAATTATATTGTCCTCCCACTCAAAAACTTCACTAGAAACAATTTCTTGGAAATAAGAAACATTGACAAACACTTTTGTCTTTGTCTACATAGTGGGAAGAATTCCCAATCAATTCTCTGGGATAACCAACAAAGACATTCATCCGATTTTGGTTGTAAACTTATTTACTTATGCTATGCATACCAAAATTTTAAGAAAAGACTATTAGGATTCATACCCATACCATAACTCGTATGGTGTCATTTCAACGGATCATGACGATGCTCTATTAAGTGTAAAAGCGGTAGTCACTAAAGCATAATCCACAAAAATATAATGGCGTCATAATATTTTATCTCATCATTAATCCAACAAGGTTTGGATACATCTCTCGGATACTTCATCATCACTATGATACTCCAAGAAACGTGAGTTGTAGAACAATTTCATAACTCTCTTAGATGTTCGCTAAAACTCGTAATTCAAATATTTCCACCATGATCCAATCATAGATACTTGACTTTTCTATTACGATGATTTCCACTTCATGCTGAAATTTATTTGAATCCATTCAAAATGTTTCAAACTTTTCCTTATTGAATATATCCACATATATACTCAATTCATTGTTTGAAAGTTTTCATGAAGTAGAAGAATCTCCCGCACACAACTATGCCCAGTGAACCACATACATCATCATGTATTTTTCACTAAGTTAGTTGCCCGTTCAACTTTTGGCCTATGAACGGTATTTTAATCATTCTCTTTAGAAAAGATTTGCAAGCGCCAAATGATTCAAAAATCAAATGACTCCGAAAATCCATTTGCATGGAGTTCCTTCATGCGTTCCTTTCTAACATGACCTAAATGGCGGTTCCACAAATAAGTGGAATTCAAATCATTTGCCTTATGGCATTTTAGCGTCAGTGTTATGTATGTGTGTTTCACCATTAAGATTTATAATAACTTATCCATCGTACATGGAGTAATGTCATAATTTAAACAACTCATTGTTTTTATTTGACCAGAGCAAAATAACAATTTATTAAGCTCTTTATTATAAATTCTAAGGGCTAGATAGAATGCCAATGACGAACATAATAACACTTTATTTTTGTTCCCGACGTGCATTCCTATCATATTCCTTGTCGATCACTTAGGCCATTGTATTCTTGTATTGCGTTGTTTTGTATGACACTTCATACCAACCAATATAGTACTAATACCCAAGAATTTCATAGTGTGAGTTAACTAGGAATACAATCATAACATGTATATCATTTATATACACCTGAGCTAGACTTTCTAGTCTTCTCTTTTCTTTTTGCCAAAATATCTTTTGTAGTTTCTCTTTTAGCTTTCCTCATTATTCAGAAAAACACTTCAACATCATTAACTTCTAGGTTTGTTGGTCAAATACCAATAACCTTGAGGTTCTTACTTTGAAGTTGATCATCATATGACAAGTGTTCCAGATTTCAATATTAGTAACTTTGTAATATGATGAACAATTTCACTCATAATTTTATCCATCATATCATGACGACTTTCCGAGACCATGTCTGTACATGCTAGGCTCGTAAAGTTTTAACCTTGGTATTTGCATGTGCAAATCTAGCTTGCACCCGTTTTATGCACACGTAGAATCTATCACACCCGATCATCACGTGATGCTTCGAAACGACGAGTCTTAGTAACGGTGCATATTTAAGGATGGTCACTTCATGGATATGCGAATATCGTTAGTGCCCCAATAGTTGGAGGATTGTGACGCCTTGCGTCTTCAACCTTCGTACATTCCCATAAAACTTATGAGTTTATGTAGTCTCACCAAACTTTATTCTATCATCTTGCAATAAGGTCTTAGATATCACATATATCTCATACCTTGATTATTTCTGAAAACTAAATTTTCAGCTCCTTACTTTTCAAACAGATTTGAACTTCAAGTTTCACGGAGACAAGATAACTTTAGGTACTAATTGAAACCATAGCTCTTTGAATCAACAATGTGAGGTTTACTAAAAGTTTGCAATAGGACTTAATCAATTCTTGATTCTTTAACAATACGGTACCAATCCGTAAAGTTTCTTGTCAGATTTTAACAGTATTTCTATCTCAATTACAAGACTAGCGCATAGTAGTAAACGGATGCCAATACTACAAAATTAATTCAAAATACTACTCAGACTATGTTTATGATAATTAGTTCATGTTTTAATCTAATTACTAATGAACTCCCACTTAATACAACATCCCTCATAGTTGTTAAGTGGTACACGATCCAAATTCACTACACCAAAAACCGATCATCACGTGAGATGATGTAGCTTCAATGGTGAACATCTACATGTTGATCATATCATCCATATGACTCGTGTTCAACCTTTCGGTTTCCGTTGTCCCGAGGCCATGTCTGTACATGCTAGGCTCGTCAAGCAAACCCAAGTATTCCGCGTGTGCAACATGGCTTACACCCGTTGTATGTGAATCGTTGAATCTATCACATCCGATCATCACGAGATGCTTCGAAGCGACGAACTGTTACAACGGTGCATACGAGGGAAGAACACTTTATTATCTTGATATTAATGTGAGGGATCATCTTATAATGCTACCGTCGCGATCTAAGCAAAATAAGATGCATAAAAGGATTAACATCACATGCAGTTCATATGTGATATGATATGGCCCTTTTGTCTTTGCGCCTTCGATCTTCATCTCCAAAGCACGGACATGATCTCCATCATCAACGAGCATGATCTCCATCATTGTCGGCGTAGCGTCAAGGTTCATGGCGCCGTCTTCATGGTTGTTCACCTCATGTAGCAACTATTACAACTACTTTGAAATACTACTCAACATGAAAATTAAAGACAACCATAAGGCTCCTGCCGGTTGCCATAATACAATAATGATCATCTCATACATATTCATCATCATATTATGGCCATATCACATCACCAAACCCTGCAAAAACAAGTTAGACGCCTCTAATTTGGTTTGCATATTTTACGTGGTTTAGGGTTTTCGAGAGAGATCTAATCTACCTACGAACATGAACCACAACGGTGATACTAATGTTGTCAATAGAAGAGTAAATTGAATCTTTACTATAGTAGGAGAGACAGACACCCGCAAAGCCTCTTATGCAATACAAGTTGCATGTCGAACGAGGAACAAGTCTCATGAACGCGGTCATGTAAAGTTAGTCCGAGCCGCTTCATCCCACTATGCCACAAAGATGCAAAGTACTCAAACTAAAGATAACAAGAGCATCAACGCCCACAAAACCATTGTGTTCTACTCATGCAACCATCTATGCATAGACACGGCTCTGATACCACTGTAGGATAACATTGCATAGAAAACAAAAATTTTCCTACGGCGAACACGCAATCCAAGCCAAGATGCAATCTAGAAGACGGTAGCAACGAGGGGGTATCGAGTCTCACCCTTGAAGAGATTCCAAAGCCTACAAGATGAGGCTCTTGTTGCTGCGGTAGACGATCACTTGCCGCTTGCAAAAGCGCGTAGAAGATCTTGATCACGATCGGTTCCGGCGCCACGAACGGGCAGCACCTCCGTACTCGGTCACACGTTCGGTTGTTGATGAAGACGACGTCCACCTCCCCGTTCCAGCGGGCAGCGGAAGTAGTAGCTCCTCTTGAATCCGACGAGCACGACGGCGTGGTGTCGGTGGCGGTGAAGAAGTCCGGCGGAGCTTCGCTAAGCTACGCGGGAGATATGGAGGAGAAGGGGGCGGCTAGGGTTTGGGAGGGGGTGGCCGGCCACTCAAGGGGGGCGGCCAGCTTGTGGTCTTCAGGTGGCCGGCCCCCTCCCTTGGCCCCTCATTATATAGGTGGATCCCAAGTGTTGGTGTCCAAGTCTTCGAATAAGACCCGAAACCAAAACCTTCCATAAGAGGGGGAAACCTAGCCCAACTAGGACTCCCACCCAAAGGTGGGATTTCCACCTCCCATGTGGGGGGTGGCCGGCCCCCTATGGTGGAGTCCACTTGGGACTCCACCCCATCTATGGCTGGCCGGCTATGGAGGTGGAGTCCCATGTGGACTCCACCTTCCTTGGTGGTTTCTTCCGGACTTTTCTAGAACCTTCTAGAACCTTCCATAGAACCTTCCGCGACATTTTATTTCACATAAAATGACATCCTATATATGAATCTTATTCTCCGGACCATTCCGGAACTCCTCGTGATGTCCGGGATCTCATCCGGGACTCCGAACAAATATTCGAACTCCATTCCATATTCAAGTACTACCATTTCAACATCCAACTTTAAGTGTGTCACCCTACGGTTCGTGAACTATGCGGACATGGTTGAGTACTCACTCCGACCAATAACCAATAGCGGGATCCGGAGATCCATAATGGCTCCCACATATTCAACGATGACTTTAGTGATCGAATGAACCATTCACATATATTACCAATTCCCTTTG
This sequence comes from Lolium rigidum, assembly GCF_022539505.1. Classification (NCBI taxonomy): domain Eukaryota; kingdom Viridiplantae; phylum Streptophyta; class Magnoliopsida; order Poales; family Poaceae; genus Lolium; species Lolium rigidum. Next base: position 128,549,294 of record NC_061513.1, read on the forward strand.
TCTCGCGATATTTTACTTGTCCGAGGTTTGATCTTCGGTATCACTCTATACCTTGTTCAACCTCGTCTCCCGACAAGTACTCTTTACTCGTACCGTGGTATGTGGTCTCTTATGAACTCATTCATATGCTTGCAAGACATTTAGACGACATTCCACCGAGAGGGCCCGGAGTATATCTATCCGTCATCGGGATGGACAAATCCCACTGTTGATCCATATGCCTCAACTCATACTTTCCGGATACTTAATCCCACCTTTATAGCCACCCATTTACGCGAGTGGTGTTTGGTGTAATCAAAGTACCTTTCCGGTATAAGTGATTTACATGATCTCATGGTCATAAGGACTAGGTAACTATGTATCAAAAGCTTATAGCAAATAACTTAATGACGAGATCTTATGCTACGCTTAATTGGGTGTGTCCATTACATCATTCACACAATGACATAACCTTGTTATTAATAACATCCAATGTTCATGATTATGAAACTAATCATCCATTAATCAACAAGCTAGTTTAAGAGGCATACTAGGGACTTCTTGTTTGTCTACATATCACACATGTACTAATGTTTCGGTTAATACAATTATAGCATGATATATAAACATTTATCATAAACATAAAGATATAAATAATAACCACTTTATTATTGCCTCTAGGGCATATCTCCTTCAAGTAGTACCTATGGAATATTCCTTCATATAAACTCAATGAAAACATTAGTCCATAGGGGTTGTCATTAATTATCAAAACCACACATAGGGGCAATGTACCCTTACAACTTGGTTTATTTTCAGTTGTATCCGTGGCTGTTTCCTTCCAGCCAAAGGACACTAGAAGTTTCGGTTTATTTTCAGATGTATCCGCAGTTGTTTCCTAAATCTCTTGGAATTCATACACCGTTCAGCCTTCACATATCAGCTTCATATCAGCCTTTGCGGACACATTCAGCTTGGAGGTGATTTAAATTCGACTGGAACAACAGATGTCGAGTTTCTCATCAACATATTTCACAAAGAGCAAAACCGAATCGCTATTGAGTTTGTCAACTGATCTGCTCACTGTTTGACTACAAAATTTACTACCGCCTGACGATATCTGACCTCTGTTGGAACTGCTTCTTATGATCCGTATGGCTTCATTGCGGCCTCTCATGTCGTGGTAGAGCTTAGATGAATAACTTTGCATGTTTGGACAATAAAAAATGTCGATCACATGCTCCAGTCTTACTATTTTGTTACCGAGCTACACCATGATACATCAGAATACACGGACATGGTGACATCCAGGTGCCTCTGCTAGACAGATATACCTACAAGCATTCCGAGATGTATGATGATAAAAGTAAAACTCAAATTCAGAGATGTGGTGATTTCATCTAACCAGATAGCATTGGATATGTATTTTGGTGCTTATCGAAGTTGCTGTCAACCGTGCTAAAAAAGGACGTGCCATACAAGCTTTTACATCACGTGCCTGATTTCGAAAACGGCCTCCTTGATGGAGATATTCCTCGGTGAGGAGAATGCACTTCTTCTGGTCTATTTCATGGATTTTAATGTTTCATTGGTTCTATTTTCTTATGCCCTGAACTAAATATAGTATTACTGCCTTAAAGACTGTTATCTCTTATGTATCTATTGCATGAGTTCTGTATGTTGTTCTATGACAACTATGTTTAAGCCGTGCTCAAGGCTACCTGCTTATATAATTTAAAACTTAATATATTGTTTACAAAATGCTTGCCGGTGTGGAAGACCTGGAAACCACATGATTTTTATCGTTGTTCTACAAAATGTAAAACTACGCGAATTTCACGGGATCGTGCGCCAAGGCGCACATCAAAATCTAGTATATGAACTTCTAGTGAGTTACAAAGGTGGAGCATCATCTCTTTTAACACATGGAGCAGCATTTTTTTATTCATCGAAGCTAACAAGAAGCTCGGATAATTTTAGATTCTTTAACCTAGCATCTTTTTTCATATCATGAATAATGTAAGCAAGCCTCTAATCCACAACTATAGAGACGACGTGTTACTATTTGCTAAAACTAGCACGGGCCTTCACAAATGCGAGGGCGTAGCTTTTGGTGCAACAAAGTGTTACTACTTAATTATTTTTATTGTATACAGACATGTTCGCTGCTCATTCAGTTTATCCCGTCAAAAACTCAAAATACGTGAAATCCTAAAGATGCATATACCCGTATAGCTGCAGCTTTAGCATTTTTTTTTTCTGTCGTATGCTAGTAGTATGTGATTGCGATGCTATGAGAGAAAATGATTGATGAAACATTTTGTTAGGTGTATTATTAAGCATCACTCCAAGCAAATAGTAACATAGAAGTACTAGTACTCGTTGATGAAACATTTTATTGGGTGTATATTTCCTTGATGATGCGAGTGTAACAGATCGCTGCATGTACACTGTGTGGAGTGGCCGGAGCACCGGGGTGGCTTGGTTCAAATAGCAGTCCTTTCCTTATACAGTATTTTTCGTAATGGCACTGGTCACTGGACGTGAGTCAGTGAGTGTGAATCCATGATTCAGGCTCGGCCTGCCACTTGAATTAAGAGCTCGATTAAGCGTGACGCGCGTCAGTGGCGGAGCTCCAAGGAGAGATGGAGGAGCAAAACACAAAATATCTATATCTAGGATGGGGCAAAGTGGTAAAACTTTCTCTTCTAAGCTTTGTAAAAAAATTCCTACAATAATTCTCAAAAAGTGTGTGTGTATGTGTGTATGCCCCCTACATGAACATAGCTCTGCCTCTGACGTGTGTCGTATCACGAGAAAGTCCAGGAAAATGCGAAAGCGAAACAAGACGAGCCCTGTCAGATCGCGACACATCATGCGCTGAAGTGAAAGGGTTGTTGTTTAAGGGTATTTTGAGCAATCACGTATTTTATTACTGTAATAGAAAACTAAGTTACATGAGTAAATAAATGTGAAAACTAACATACTGATTTGGAGAAAACATGCGTGCTAAAATCTTTTGCAGAAAACCATTTCTAGATTTTCATGCCGTGGATGAAACCAGCGGTCGCCGACATACTTCAAGGCCGCCTAGACGTGCATTTGAAAAGGTGATGAGCCTCCTCCACCATTGCTAGAATAAAAAGAGCACTATCATCAACAAAGCTTTGTGAGTTGATCACCATGCGCATCGACGCACATGTCATTATGGTACGTCGACCGAGGAAAATCCTCGTGCTACCTTGGATCAAGATCTGCTGCATCCTATTGACAAAGTCGAGGAATAACGATAAATCTACCACCTCTGGACCAACATCCTCGCTCTCGAGAAACATATCTCACCAGATCTAAAGAAAGGTAAGAAGACCAAATTACCAATATAAGATTGACAAGCACACGATGTCATCAACTTCAAGACATCGTCGTGAAGATCAGCACCGATGTCTGGTGTAGAAGCAAAGCCGAGGCAAATTTATTTGTCTTACCGTCGCTCCCGCGACCCAACAACGCATTAGGGCATCTCCAACGGCGCGACGCATTTTGGACCCCCGAAATGTCCGCGGGCGTCCGTTTGCGTCGCCTGATGGACGCGCAAATGGTCGCGCGTCCGTTTGCGTCTGGAGCTGGCTCCAACGGGGCGACGCATTTTCGGCGCATGCCAGATTTCAAAAAAGAGATTGTAACCTCAAATTTGCACGAAATTACAGCCGCAAATTGAGGTCTGCAATATGTTCATCACACTTTGCACAAGGTACAGCGCAAAGTGGAGCAAAAGGGGCACAACAAGGCCTGAACAACAATAATAAAAAGTCCGAAAGGAGGCCAAGGTGCTGGGCGCATGTCGATGGCAATCAGGCGTCTTGCGCGCGGATTTCGGCACGCCTCTTCATGAACCATGCCCTGGTGTCGTCGTCGACGCCGCTCAAGTTGGCAAGCATGATCCCTCGGCGTCACGCAATTTGGCCTCGGCGTCCGCCTTTTTGGCCTCGACGTTCATCCTTTGGACCTCAATGACCTCCTTCGCGAGGTTGTGGTAGATGGCAGCTGCGGCCTCCTTTTCCAGACGCCTCTTCTTGTCCCTAGCAGCCAAGGCGGCAAGATTCCCGGCCATTATCTTCTCCATGCTCTGGGTGAACGCAATGGCCTGCACCACCCGGGCTAGATCGGCCTTGGTAGCCTTATGGCCTCAGGGACGAGGTGGAAGGGCTGGACGGCCTTGATCATCGTCTTCGGCGTCGAGGTTGACCGCTGTCCCATTCCTCACAGCTTCGTTGTAGGACACAAAGCTTGTCTTCCACTTCTGCGCGTCCTTGAGCATGTCCCAGCAATGAACCATATGGAAGCCCTTCTTATGCGTCGCCCTGAACTTCTCCAAGGCGCGGGATACCTGCAATCATAGCTGCCAATGATGTACATAGAATGATGCAAATAGTGTAGAATTATGATGGTTGTATCGTGTTTACCACTGTAATGACGCCAGCGCCGCTTACGGGATGGTTCTTAGCATGTTCGATCGCCGAGCAGAACTTACTTGTCTCTTGTTTGATGTTGTTCCATCTTTTTTGGAGGGACTCTTCCGTCCGATGGCTTGGGATATGGTAGGGCGGGTGCATCTTGGTCTCGTTGTACTGCTGCACGACCTTGGCCCAATAGACCATACCGTTTTGCTGCGCGCCATTAATACAATCATGGCTCGTTGCTAGCCACGCTTCGCACAAACACTTGTCCTCGTCGTCGACGAAGCCTTGTGTCCTGCGGCTCTCCCCCTTCTTCTTGGGGACAGGCTGTGTTGGCGCATCGTCGAAGTCGTCGATGCACACGAGTGTTGGCTGCGTCTGTTGGGTGCCGAATAGCCGTGCGGCTTCGATGTCCTCCGCATCTTGCGTCGGTGCCCACTCATCATGCGGTCCTGTCCTGGCCCCGGCGTCGCCAACGAAGCCGCCGCCGAAGATCATGGCCTCGATGTCTTTGTCATGCCGGTCATTCCAATAGGCCTACGAATGACCGGACGTCAGACGCATGATAGACGACAATCGCACACATTGAGAGAGCTCACGTACCGGGTCGTCCATCGTCGGGGCAGGCGGTGCCATTTCGTCGAACAGGATGCGGGGCTCTAGCATGCTCTCCTCCGGCACCTGGAGCGTCTTGTGTGTCTCGCCCGGGCAGTAGTCACCGCTTTTAGGCGTCCGGTTGAGGCCGGGAACCGCCACCCCATTGAACTGCTCCGGCGCCCCGGTCAACTGCACCGGCGGCACGCCGGAGGCGAACCGCGACGCCGGGTGGACCTGCAAGAGAGCGGGAGTTCTAGGACGCAGCTGGGAACTTACCGAGCTCACCGATGAGGCCGGAGGAGCGACTCCGGCGATCCCCTCTCTCTTGACGAGCATGTAGCTCTCCACTAAGCCCGGATGGAGGGCTACTTGCGCGATGCCGACTTTGATATGCATCTGCCAGGCCTGCTGGTTGGCGACCGTGGCAGTCTTGTTCTTCTGGTTCTTGCGCCGGCCGCGACGCTTCGCGGCCTCGATGATTTTCTCCTCCGCGGAGAGCACCTTCTTTGACGCCTTCGGCTTTGCCTCCCGGCCGCCGCCGAGCTGCAACCTCCATTGTGGCTATGGTCGTGGCTACGGGGGAGTGTGGGGCGGCGGCGGGTGCGAGGGTTTGCTCCGCATCCATGGCGGTGGCTGCGGCGGCGAGGACGTCCATCGCTTCTGGACTCCTCGCGCCGGTCTAGTTTGATATTTCGCGCGGGGAATGGCCATTGGCAGGAATAACATCGGCCTCCCTGTCACTGACGCACGGGTCCTACGTCTTTTTTGGTGGACACTCGGCGCGACCGCGGAGCGTCCACGGAGACGCAAACCTGACGCATATTTGGGTCAGGTTTGTGTCTCCACGGATGGTCCGGTCACTTTGTGTCGCCCCGCTGGAGCAGGACTTAGACGCATTTTCGGTCACGGCGGACGCAAACGGTCACTCAGCGTTGCGCCGCTGGAGATGCCCTTATAGCATACAAACCATAACCCTGAGCGAAAGCAACCGGAGGGAGAGGAGACCGGCCGTCACGCCAGGAGAGATCTAGGGGCTGGAGAGGTTGTGGCCTCCGCCTCCTCTCGCGAGACACGAAGGGGCAGAGAGTTCGTAGTTTCGTACGAAGGCTGTTTAAGGTTCCTGGCTGTGAACTAGCACGAAGGTTGTGAACTAGCACGAAGGCTGTTTAAGGTTGTTGGCTCGTCACGTCGGCCTGTTGGCGGGGGCGCGGGCGCCCTGCAGCTGACACACAACCAATGCGGCATGCGGGACGGACCGCCAGTTCCGTCGATCTCCATCGTCCGTGCGACGCAGGGCCCGACCGGCCGGCCGCGCCTGTCAAGCGCACATTCGCCCTGCGCCGGACGAGAACGGCCAGCCAAAGCGAGGACAGGTCGGTCGCGGGACCTGGTCGGCGCGCACCGCGTCTTCACGTGTCATCGCACGCATGTCTGTTGCGAAAACTTCTCTTGCGGCGTGCGCGCGCGACCAGGGACTCTCCGCCGCGGCCGGACGTGGAGCGAGACGTCGACGACGACCCGACGAGGAAAGCTTTCAGATCACCGTGTATGTGTACGTACGACCTGAAACGGAGAGAGTGCCTACGTACGTAGTACGTTGCAGTCGGTCAAAGTAAACGCACGCGTGACTTGACGCGCCTAGCTTGTGGGCAGGAATTCCATATGGCTTCTTCCAGGAAAATATGCGGGCGTTGACAATGTTCCACGACTCCTTCCAAGAAAACCCAAGGCTGGAAAACTGCTATAGTATGCCCGACATGAAGGCGTCGACAAAGAAGCACCAACCACTGTGTATGTTGCACCCCGGAGGCCCATGCCAATGCTGACTCCATCTGCCAATTTCGGGACTCCACGAGCAGCCAAGGCAGCTGGGAGCGACATTGAGGTGCCGCCGCCCGATCCAACCAGTTAAATCTTGGGTTTTCCTTCATGCTCGAGGCGGGGAAGAACAATTAGGGCCATGTCGACGACTCCAAGGAGGAAGGCGGTACTCACGGGTGTCGACGTCATCATCAAAAAATGAGGATTTCACCATGGTCCGACTATCGTTCCCAAAGCCCAGCTGAACCGAGTAGATGAACCCAACAATTGCGAAACCACCGTTGAGAGACAAGTTGTACCACATCGTCGGAGCAGGGGGAGGGGGAGGCGTCAACGACCACCCACCAAGAGCACCATCAGATGGGAGTGGCACGAACTGACATTATCAATCATCATATCACCGTGTGAGTTCCATTGGCCAGGGGCACCTTTGTCGCCTGGAGTACTCCCCCTCATGTCTATGCTCATTTTTTTTGGAGTCTTGACGTGCGCAACAGGAACGGGGGCAGGACGCAATATTTTTTTTATTGCTTTTCTTGGGTATTGAACCCTCAACCCCCGATTTCAAGTTGTATACACCTAACCAATTCACACATCAATTCTTAACATTCCCCCTCACGTTTAGGCTATTTTAGTCCTTACCGTGGGTTTGGTGTAGGCCGCAAAATCTTTTTTTGTTTGTTTTTAAAACTGTGTGAGCAGAATCTTGAACTTGAGACAGCTCTGATACCATAAAAGATTGCTGCACTAGCCAATTAAACAAAAAATTCGAAGTAAGAGAGAGAGAGTTGATCATTACACTCTAACACCTTGATATGATGATGGACATAGGGGGCTAGAGGTGGGAGGGCAGGGTGGCGCCCGCAAAGGTCGCAGCCCGAGCCACCTATGTTTTTTGCCCTCTCCTCCACGGTCAAAACAGATGGTTTTTCAACCATAGTAGATTCCTTTGATTTACGGTGACGAGTTCCCTATCTGGAAACAACAACAGGTACAGTACCAAATGAGGAAACGAGTTTCACTTTACCCTTTTCCTGCGTACCACGTGGCATGCAGTCACGAGGAGCAGGCTAACCTAAACGCTAACGGTTGACAGTTGTTCGTCCTACTGCACAGTCACGGGGACGGGGTGGTGCTCATCATCATCCCACGCGACATCGCCGCGAGCACGGTCTCGGCAGCGAGCCGCCCGGGCCCCGCCGACCGGACCACGAGCGTGTGCGTGACGGCGCCGTCCGCCACCGCCATGTCCGACGCCACGACGCTCAGCTGCGGGGAGCAGCCGGCGACGGCGCTGAAGGCCCCGGAGATCGGGTGCGAGTCCAGGGGCGTGGTCACGCGCAGCACCACCTCGTCGTCCCGCTGCATTGCCTGCTGCACCTCCACGGCCGGCCGCTCCGGCGTGCCGCCCCTGAGCTGGAGACGGGCCTCCAGCTCCTGGATGTACGCGATGGCGTCGCTGAGCAGGGACGCCTTGTCCATCTTGGTGATCCGGGGAACCACCGCGCGCAGCGCGTAGAAGCGCTGGTTCAGCTTCTCCCGCCGCTGCCGCTCCGCCTCCACGTGGTTCAGCGGCTCCTCCCGCCCGTTCGCCGGCTTGCGCCCCCGCTTCCGCGGAAGCCGACGCTCGTCCCCGCCCGCCTGCTTCTTCTGCCCGACGGCCGGCTTGGGAGGCTCCGCAGGTTTCGCTTTGACGGCCACCTGCTTCTTGGCCGGCTGCGTCACGCCGAGCCGCAGCGCCCAGGCGGCCTCGCTTCCCGCGGTTAGTACGGGCGGCATTTGGAGGTCCTTCCCGAAGATCCTCGCGTGGACGTCCGGCGAGGCGGGCTCGGAGTGAAAGGCGGATTGGATGGCGCGCAGGACCTCGGGGCTCTCGCGGATGGCCGCGACGGAGCCGAGCTCGAGGACGCCGCCCTCGCACGGGAGGAAGACGACGGTGCGCAGGCCGGCGGACTGGGCGAGGGAAGCGCGGACGTGCCAGCCGGGCGCGGGCAGGCGGGGGTCGACGGCGGCCCAGGCGTGGCGGCCGGTGGCCAGCGCGCGGCCCGGCCCGCCGGCGCCGTGGGCGAAGGAGAAGTACATGGACGCGAGGAAGTACATCTCGGCGCCGGTGACGCGGTCCAGCCGCAGCGCGTAGTCCTCGTCCCCGTCCCCGCCGCCGTACAGCGCGTGCAGCCGCAGCAGGACGCGCTTGCGGGCCAGGCTCCGCTCCGCCGCGCCGGCTTGATCGTCGTCGTGGTCTTGCGGGGTGGCATCGCGGCAGTGCCCGTCGCCCCAGCCGAGCACGGGACGGGCGCCGGACACCTGCCAGTAGATGCCGTAGGTCCAGGCTCCCGACCCCCGCTCGACGAGGTCGTGCAGGCGCGCCTGGAGCTCGGCCGAGGACGAGGAGGACGGCGCGGGCCCTGCGTCGAGGTGCGGCGGCGTGGTGGCCAGGTGGTGCGCGGCGTCCTGCCCCAGCACGGCCGCGAAGAGCGCCGCGTCCGTGTCCGACCACGACATGCGCGCGGCTGGTCAAAGAAAGAAGCGCGTACGCGCTTGCTTGTGGTAGGATGGTAGTAGTAGTAGCTATGGTCTCGATCGGTTTGGTGGTTTTCACCAGAGCTTGCGGTTTTATATAGAGAGGTCTGGCCGTATAGGAATCGGGAGCAAGATCACGGGAGCTAGCTGGGGAAGAGAGTGATTTGTTGCGAGAGCGACTCGCAAGTCGCGAGTGCAGTGAACCGATGTGGCCGGAGACTTCGCTAAGAAACGGGGTAGCACCGCGTGGCCGTACATAGGAGAACGACATACAAGAGGTACGAGAGGCAGGTCAGGTGGGTTGGGCGCACCTTCTTAATTTGGGGCGAGGTGGCAAGGCGCTGCTCGCGGCACGTGAACCATGTTGGCATGGTGCATGCACTGACTAGCGACTCAAGAGGGCCACCTCGGAACAAGGTCAGCAAACAGTGCACCGATCTACTCTAAAAGCGAGTTTGGTTGCTCGTGGATTTTTGCTGCAGCTGGTTTGTCTTCGTAGAAGTTTTACGAGGTCATGCCGACCTAAAAGTTATGTTACACGAAATTATATTGGTTTCTAACAGGTTGTTTCAACCATCACAACAGAAACCTATGCCCCGTTGTTTGGTTGGGCCTTTTTTTTTTTTTCGTTTTGCATATCGGCGGTGTTTGGTTACGAGCCATTTCTGCATACGATTAAGACGCCTGCTTTGTAATCTGCTTGCAAAAGCGATCAACACTTCATACAAGGTGCTCGGTAGAATAGCATTTCAGACATGGCTAATATAAAGCACATAATTAACAACATAAACATAGTTATAGCAGTGGGTTGTATTGTTGCACCACGAGTCCGCGAACAACAACTGCTCGTGATGCAACAAAAGTTCAGCAACCAACGGGGTTAGTACATACCTCCTCGTCATACTTAGCTACCACCAAAATATATAAAGACTTGGCATCACTTTCATCAAATCTAGGTACTCCCCAAATATACATCATCATCATCAGCAGCACTAGAACGAGCACTACAACAAGAATCTAATACTCAGACTCTTCAAAGGTAAATACTTCATCATGAAGCAAGTAAACCATGACATCTTGCAATCAGGGCTCATCGCAAGGTACCTAGTGGTTTGTGCCTTATGCTCCATGAGGTGGCTAGGAGCACGGTGGATCACAGTGGGAGAGATGTGAGCTTGGGGAACACGCACGTCGTAGATCATCTCTGAGTATATATAGTTTAAAATGGGCTTGTTGAGGAGATCTCCCTACCTCGGGTGAGTCTGCAAACGAGAAGATAGTTAGTTCTTCGTCTTGTCATAGCTTACGATTGAGTGCATGATTGAAAAATTGTTGCATTGATCGAACCATGATGTGGACATAGTAGGTATCATCACCCATCATGATTAGCACATATCCTCAAGCATTTTGACCCTGCTCACATGAACCCTCCGTGCTCTCCAGTACCTAAGATGGTTGTAGATCTACTCTGGGGCAACTACATGACTACAATACTTGAGAACGGACTCTGCAACATCCTTTGGGTACTTCATCCTGAATTCGAGGTCCACTCTAACCCCTTTCTTGATGAGGTCACACACAACCTGCCCAGAACGAACATGGACAGTGCATGTGGCCATGTCATGATGTTGTTCTTCGTCACCGGGTAATACTTATCAGGCACCGGCCTATACCGAAGCGGCACCACCGCCTCTGCCTACATCCCCGAGTTTGTAGAGAGATCCAGTGAGTTTTCCTTGTCGTACAACACAAATAAAAGTACCATATTTAGTACAAGAACAATGATAAGGAAGCAAACTAACAAAATCTTAGAACATAGCACGCATTGCCGGTAGTGCGATGGTAGTACCTAGCCGACAATGTCGGGCCACCTGGATCGACACTACCAAACCGCCTAAGTGGTCCAACTGGTCGTTGGGCCAATTGATTGCCCTGGTGATGTCTACGCACACTTCGATTCTTGTAGATAGTGTTGGGCCTCCAAGTACAGAGGTTTGTAGAACATGAGCAAGTTTCCCTTAGGTGAATCACCCAAGGTTTATCGAATCCAGGGAGGTAGAGGTCAAAGATATCCCTCTCAAGCAACCCTGCAATTACGATACAAGAAGTATCTTGTGTCCCCAACACACCCAATATACTTGTCAGGTGTATAGGTGTAGGATAACATTGCATAGAAAACAAAAAATTTCCTACCGCGAACACGCAATCCAAGCCAAGATACAATCTAGAAGACGGTAGCAACGAGGGGGTATCGAGTCTCACCCTTGAAGAGATTCCAAAGCCTACAAGAGGAGGCTCTTGTTGCTGCGGTAGACGTTCACTTGCCGCTTGCAAAAGCGCGTAGAAGATCTTGATCACGACCGGTTCCGGCGCCACGAACGGGCGAGCACCTCCGTACTCGGTCACACGTTCGGTTGTTGATGAAGACGACGTCCACCTCCCGTTCCGGTGGGCAGCGGAAGTAGTAGCTCCTCTTGAATCCGACGGCACGACGGCGTGGTGTCGGTGGCGGTGGAGAACTCCGGCGGAGCTTCGCTAAAGCTACGCGGAAGATATGGAGGAGAGGGGGCGGCTAGGGTTTGGGAGGGGGTGGCCGGCCTCAAGGGGGTGCGGCCAACTTGTGGCTTTGGTGTGGCCGGCCCCCTCCCCTATGCCCCTCATTATATAGGTGGAACCCCAAGTGTTGGTATCCAAGTCTTCGAATAAGACCCGAACCAAAAACCTTCCATATGGAGGGGAAACCTAGCCAAGCTAGGACTCCCACTTGAGGTGGGAGTTCCACCTCCCATATGGGGGGGTGGCCGGCCCCCTAAGGGGGAGTCCACTTGGGACTCCTCCCCCACTAGGGTTGGCCGGGACTCCACCTTCCTTGGTGGTTTCTTCCGGATTTTTCTAGAACCTTCTAGAACCTTCCATAGAACCTTCCGCGACATTTTAATTCACATAAAATGACATCCTATATATGAATCTTATTCTCCGGACCATTCCGGAACTCCTCGTGATGTCCGGGATCTTATCCGGGACTCCGAACAAATATTCGAACTCCATTCCATATTCAAGTTCTACCATTTCAACATCCAACTTTAAGTGTGTCACCCTACGGTTCGTGAACTATGCGGACATGGTTGAGTACTCACTCCGACCAATAACCAATAGCGGGATCTGGAGATCCATAATGACTCCCACATATTCAACGATGACTTTTAGTGATCGAATGAACCATTCACATACAATACCAATTCCCTTTGTCACGCGATATTTTACTTGTCCGAGGTTTGATCTTCGGTATCACTCTATACCTTGTTCAACCTCGTCTCCCGACAAGTACTCTTTACTCGTACCGTGGTATGTGGTCTCTTATGAACTCATTCATATGCTTGCAAGACATTAGACGACATTCCACCGAGAGGGCCCGAGTATATCTATCCGTCATCGGGATGGACAAATCCCATCGTTGATCCATATGCCTCAACTCATACTTTCCGGATACTTAATCCCACCTTTATAGCCACCCATTTACGCAGTGGTGTTTGGTGTAATCAAAGTACCTTTCCGGTATAAGTGATTTACATGATCTCATGGTCATAAGGACTAGGTAACTATGTATCGAAAGCTTATAGCAAATAACTTAATGACGAGATCTTATGCTACGCTTAATTGGGTGTGTCCATTACATCATTCATATAATGATATAACCTTGTTATTAATAACATCCAATGTTCATGATTATGAAACTAATCATCCATTAATCAACAAGCTAGTTTAAGAGGCATACTAGGGACTTCTTGTTGTCTACATATCACACATGTACTAATGTTTCGGTTAATACAATTATAGCATGATATATAAACATTTATCATAAACATAAAGATATAAATAATAACCACTTTATTATTGCCTCTAGGGCATATCTCCTTCGAGTCTCCCACTTGCACTAGAGTCAATAATCTAGATTACATTGTAATATACCTAACACCCATGGCATTCCGGTGTTGGTCATGCTTTGCCCTAGGGAGAGCTTTAGTCAACGGATCTGCTACATTCGGATCGGTGTGTACTTTGCAAATCTTTACTTCTCCATCTTCGATGTATTCGCGAATCGAGTGGTAACGCAGCTTGATATGCTTCAGCCTCTTGTGTGACCTTGGCTCTTGTGCATTGGCGATGGCACCCATGTTATCACGAGTAAATGATTAATGGGTCCAATGCACTAGGAACCACACCGAGCTCTACAATGAACCTCTTCATCCATACCGCTTCGATGAAGCCTGCGAGCCGCTATGTACTCGATTCTGTTGAAGACTTCGCCACCGTGCACTCTGCTTCGAGCTTGCCCGGCTTATCTGCGGCACCATTCAATATAAACACGTACCCGGATTGTGACTTAGAGTCATCGGGATCGGTGTTCCAACTTGCATCGGTGTAACCACTTACAACGAGCTCTTGGTCACCTCCATAACAAAGAAACATATCCTTAGTTCTTTTCAAGTACTTCAGGATATTCTTGACCGCTGTCCAGGTGTTCCATTCCTGGATCACTTTGATATCTCGCTAGTCAAACTAACAACATGTGCTATATCCGGTCTAGTACATAGCATGGCATACATGATAGATCCTACTGCCGAGGCATAGGGGATTTTACTCATCCTTTCTCTTTCTTCTGCCGTAGCCGGTCCTTGAGTCTTACTCAAGACTTTGCCATGTAACATAGGTAAGAACCCTTTCTTACTTTCGTCCATTCTAAACTTCTTTAGAATCTTGTCCAGATATGTACTCTGTGATAGCCCTATTAGGCATCTTGATCTATCTCTATAAATCTTGATGCCTAATATATACGATGCTTCACCAAGGTCTTTCATTGAAAAACTATTATTCAAATAACTTTTAACACTGCTTAATAGTTCTATATCATTCCCGATCAACAATATGTCATCTACATATAATATCGGGAATGCTACGGAGCTCCCACTCACTTTCTTGTAAATACGGGCCTCTCCATGACACCTGTATAAACCCGAAGTCTTTGATCACCTTATCAAAGCGTCGGTTCCAACTTCTTGATGCTTGCTTCAGTCCATAGATTGAACGCTGAAGTTTGCATACTTTGTCGAGCATTTTTAGGATCGACAAAACCTTTGGGTTGTACCATATACAACTCTTCCTCAATGTCTCCATTAAGGAACGCCGTTTTGACATCCATCCGCCAAATCTCATAATCGAAAAATGCAGCTATTGCTAACAAAATCCTTACAGATTTTAGCTTCGCTACGGGTGAGAAAGTCTCATCGTAGTCAACTCCTTGAATTTGTCGGAAACCCTTTGCGACAAGTCGAGCTTTATAGACAGTAATATTACCATCGGCATACTGTTTTTCTCTTGAAGATCCATTTATTCTCGACAGCCTTTTGGCTATCGGGTAAGTCTACCAAAGTCCATACTTTGTTATCATACATGGATCCCATTTCGGATTTCATGGCTTCTTGCCATTTGTTGGAATCCGGGCTCATCATCGCTTCTTCATACGTCGCGGGGTCCTCATCATTGTTATCCACAATCATGACATTTAGACAAGGATCATACCAATCAGGAGTGGTACGTTCCCTTGTCGATCTGCGAGGTTCAGTAGTTTCCTCGTTCGAAGTTTCATGATCATTATCATTAGCTTCCTCTGTTGCCGGTGTAGGCGGTACTGGTACAACTTCCGGTACATGCGCTACTCGATCAACGAGTATAGATTCATCAATCTCATCGAGTTCTACTTTTCTTCCAGATCACTTCTTTAGTGAGAAATTCTTTCTCAAGAAAGGTTCCGTTCTTAGCAACAAAGATTTTGCCTTCGGATTTGTGATAGAAAGTATACTCTATAGTTTCCTTAGGGTATCCTATGAAGACGCATTTCTCCGCTTTGGGTTCTAGCTTGTCCGGTTGTAACTTCTTTACATAGGCTTCGCAACCCCAAACTTTCAGGAACGACAACTTAGGTTTCTTATTAAACCATAGTTCATACGGTGTCGTTTCTACGGATTTTGATGGTGCTCTATTTAAAGTGAATGCGGCTGTCTCTAATGCATAACTCCAAAATGATAACGGCAAATCAGTAAGAGACATCATAGAACGAACCATATCTAAGAGAGTTCGATTACGACGTTCGGACACACCGTTTCGTTGAGGTGTTCCCGGCGGTGTCAATTGTGAAAGTATTCCGCATTTCTTTAAATGCATGCCAAACTCATAACTCAGATATTCACCTCCATGATCAGATCGTAGAAATTTGATCTTCTTGTTACGTTGATTTTCTACTTCACTTTGGAATTCCTTAAACTTCTCAAAAGTTTCAGATTTATGTTTCATGAAATAGATATACCCATATCTACTCGGATCATCCGTGAAGGTTAGAACATAACGATAACCACCGCGCGATGCTACGCTCATTGGTCCACACACATCGGTATGTATGATTTCCAATAAGTCGAGTAGCTCGCTCCATCATACCAGAAAATGGAGTCTTTGTCATTTTTCCCATTAGACATGCTTCGCATCTATCAAGTGACTCAAAGTCAAGTGATTCAAGTAATCCATCGGTATGGAGTTTCTTCATGTGTTTCACTCCAATATGACCAAGACGACAGTGCCACATATAAGTAGAATTATCATTCAATTTAATTCGCTTAGCATCAATGTTATGTATATGCGTATCACTACTATCGAGGTCTAACAGAAATAAGCCATTCTTTTGTGGTGCTCGACCATAAAAGATATTATTCATAAAAATAGAACAACCATTATTCTCAGACTTGAATGAATAACCGTCTTGCATTAAACAAGATCCAGATATAATGTTCATGCTCAACACGGGTACAAAATAACAATTATTTAGGCTTAAAACTAATCCCGAAGGTAGATGTAGAGGAAGTGTGCCGACAGCGATCACATCGACTTTGGATCCATTTCCAACGCGCATCGTCACTTCATCTTTCAGTAGTCTTCGTTTATTCTTTAGTTCCTGTTTCGAGTTACGGATATGAGCAACCGAACCGGTATCAAATACCCGAGTACTAGAACGAGAACCGAGTGAGATAAACATCTATAACATGTATATCGGATATACCTTCTTTCTTCTTCTTGACAAGGCCGCTCTTCGGATCAGCCGGATACTTGGAGCAATTACGCTTCCAGGTGTCCCTTCTCCTTGCGGTAATAGCACTCAAGCATCGGGCTTAGGGCCGTTCTTAGGTTTCATAGGAGGCGTGGCAGCTTTCTTGCCACCCTTCTTGAATTTTCCCTTAGACTTGCCCTGTTTCTTGAAGCTGGTGGTCTTGTTGACCATCAACACTTGGTGCTCTTTCTTGATCTCAATCTCGGCAGCTTTTAGCATGCCAAAGAGTTCAGGTAACTCCTTGTTCATGTTCCGCATATTGTAGTTCATCACAAAGTTCTTGTAACTTGGTGGCGTTGATTGAAGGACACGATTAATCCCCGATCTGTTAGGAATCACTATTCCCAAGTCACCGAGTTTCTTCGCATGCCCGGTCATGGCGAGCATGTGCTCACTAACGGAGCCGCCTTCTTCCATCATGCAGTCGAAGAATTGTTTCGATGCTTCATAGCATTCTACGGCCGCATGAGTCTCAAAAATAGCTTTCGGCTCTTTCATCAACTCATGAGGATCGTGGTGCTCAAAACGTTTTTGAAGATTGGATTCCGGATCGCACGGGATGGCACACCGAACTTGAGAGTACCGAATTTTCCGAGTCTCGTAAACAGCTTTTACTTCATCGGTTTCGGTTTGCAGGAGGGTCACCTAGCGGTGCATCAAGCACATATTGCAGATTTCCGCCGGAGAGGAAGATCCTCACATGACGGAACCGGTCGGTGAAGTTGCTACCGTTGCTCTTAAGTTTCTCTTTCTCTAGGAACTGATTAAAATTGATTGGGGACGCCATCTCTACAACATATATTTGCAAAGGTTTAGACTAAGTTTATGACAAATTGAGTTCAAATTTTAATTCAACATAATTAAAAATCTAGGTGAACTCCCACTCAAAACAATATCCCTCGCATTGTCTTAGTGATCACACGAACCAAATCCACCGCACCTATGTCCGATCATCACGAGACAAGGTGTGATTTCAATGGCGAACACTCAAAGTGTTCATCATATCAACCATATGATTCATGCTCTACCTTTTGGTATCACGTGTTCCGAGACCATGTCTGTACATGCTAGGCTCGTCAAGGCCACCTTAGTATCCGCATGTGCAAAACTGTCTTGCACCCGTTGTATGCACTTGTTGATTCTATCACACCCGATCATCACGAGATGCTTCGAAACGACAAGTCTTGGCAATGGTGCTACTAAGGATGAACACTTTATTATCTTGAGATTTTAGTGAGGGATCATCTTATAATGCTACCGTCGCGATCTAAGCAAAATAAGATGCATAAAAGGATTAACATCACATGCAGTTCATATGTGATATGATATGGCCCTTTTGTCTTTGCGCCTTTGATCTTCATCTCCAAAGCACGGACATGATCTCCATCATCTTCGGGCATGATCTCCATCATCGTCGGCGTAGCGTCAAGGTCAATGGCGCCGTCTTCATGATTGTCCTCCATGTAGCAACTATTACAACTACTTTGAAATACTACTCAACATGAAATTTAAAGACAACCATAAGGCTCTCGCCGGTTGCCACAATACAATAATGATCATCTCATACATATTCATCATCACATTATGGCCATATCACATCACCAAACCCCGCAAAAACAAGTTAGACGTCTCTAATTTGGTTTGCATATTTTACGTGGTTTAGGGTTTTCGAGAGAGATCTAATCTACCTACGAACATGAACCACAACGTTGATACTAATGTTTTCAATAGAAGAGTAAATTGAATCTTCACTATAGTAGGAGAGACAGACACCCGCAAAGCCTCTTATGCAATACAAGTTGCATGTCGAACGAGGAACAAGTCTCATGAGCGCGGTCATGTAAAGTTAGTCCGAGCCGCTTCATCCCACTATGCCACAAAGATGCAAAGTACTCAAACTAAAGATAACAAGAGCATCAACGCCCACAAAACCATTGTGTTCTACTCGTGCAACCATCTATGCATAGACACGGCTCGATACCACCGTAGGATAACGTTGCATAGAAAACAAAAATTTTCCTACCGCGAACACGCAATCCAAGCCAAGATGCAATCTAGAAGACGGTAGCAACGAGGGGTATCGAGTCTCACCCTTGAAGAGATTCCAAAGCCTACAAGAGGAGGCTCTTGTTGCTGCGGTAGACGTTCACTTGCCGCTTGCAAAAGCGCGTAGAAGATCTTGATCACGATCGGTTCCGGCGCCACGAACGGGCAGCACCTCCGTACTCGGTCACACGTTCGGTTGTTGATGAAGACGACGTCCACCTCCCGTTCCAGCGGGCAGCGGAAGTAGTAGCTCCTCTTGAATCCGACAGCACGACGGCGTGGTGTCGGTGGCGGTGGAGAACTCCGGCGGAGCTTCGCTAAAGCTACGCGGAAGATATGGAGGAGAGGGGGGCGGCTAGGGTTTGGGAGGGGGTGGCCGGCCTCAAGGGGGTGCGGCCAACTTGTGGCTTTGGTGTGGCCGGCCCCCTCCCCTATGCCCCTCATTATATAGGTGGAACCCCAAGTGTTGGTATCCAAGTCTTCGAATAAGACCCGAACCAAAAACCTTCCATATGGAGGGGAAACCTAGCCAAGCTAGGACTCCCACTTGAGGTGGGAGTTCCACCTCCCATATGGGGGGTGGCCGGCTCCCTAGGGGGAGTCCACTTGGGACTCCTCCCCCACTAGGGTTGGCCGGCCATGGAGGTGGAGTCCCATGTGGACTCCACCTTCCTTGGTGGTTTCTTCCGGACTTTTCTAGAACCTTCTAGAACCTTCCATAGAACCTTCCGCGACATTTTAATTCACATAAAATGACATCCTATATATGAATCTTATTCTCCGGACCATTCCGGAACTCCTCGTGATGTCCGGGATCTTATCCGGGACTCCGAACAAATATTCGAACTCCATTCCATATTCAAGTTCTACCATTTCAACATCCAACTTTAAGTGTGTCACCCTACGGTTCGTGAACTATGCGGACATGGTTGAGTACTCACTCCGACCAATAACCAATAGCGGGATCCGGAGATCCATAATGGCTCCCACATATTCAACGATGACTTTTAGTGATCGAATGAACCATTCACATACAATACCAATTCCCTTTGTCACGCGATATTTTACTTGTCCGAGGTTTGATCTTCGGTATCACTCTATACCTTGTTCAACCTCGTCTCCCGACAAGTACTCTTTACTCGTACCGTGGTATGTGGTCTCTTATGAACTCATTCATATGCTTGCAAGACATTAGACGACATTCCACCGAGAGGGCCCGGAGTATATCTATCCGTCATCGGGATGGACAAATCCCACCGTTGATCCATATGCCTCAACTCATACTTTCTGGATACTTAATCCCACCTTTATAGCCACCCATTTACGCAGTGGTGTTTGGTGTAATCAAAGTACCTTTCCGGTATAAGTGATTTACATGATCTCATGGTCATAAGGACTAGGTAACTATGTATCGAAAGCTTATAGCAAATAACTTAATGACGAGATCTTATGCTACGCTTAATTGGGTGTGTCCATTACATCATTCATATAATGATATAACCTTGTTATTAATAACATCCAATGTTCATGATTATGAAACTAATCATCCATTAATCAACAAGCTAGTTTAAGAGGCATACTAGGGACTTCTTGTTGTCTACATATCACACATGTACTAATGTTTCGGTTAATACAATTATAGCATGATATATAAACATTTATCATAAACATAAAGATATAAATAATAACCACTTTATTATTGCCTCTAGGGCATATCTCCTTCAATAGGTGCACTAGTTCGGCGAAGAGATAGTGAAATACAAGTAATATGGATGATTATAAGTAGTAATTGCAATCTGAAATAAATATGGCTGCAAGAAAACATGTAGCAGAAATGGTTGTAAACGGTGTTTCAATGCTTAGAAACAAGGCCTAGGGATCTTACTTTCACTAGTGGACACTCTCAACAATGATATCATAACTGAATACATAAATATCATCTCTTCACTATGCTACTCTGAACTACTCTCCGGTTGGATAACGAACACCAATTCACCGCGTAGGACTGCAAAAACATTCCTTAAAGTTCGCGTTCCAAATCTAGGGATGCCCCACGCTGTCACTTTGAGCATCCAAGGATAGTACTAACAAACACCACAATTTCATAGATACATCCAACTCAAGTTATAACTCATGATAAGTATTTCCGTAAAATTTAGCCTAAAAGACACACACGGTGTGCACACTGTCACCTTCACACCGTGGGACAAGGTGTCTCCAGAGATCACATAATAAAACCACTTGAGTAGCATAATAGATGAAGAGTAACATGTACTTATTCAACTAGATTACAAAACTCATGATCACATAAAGATCACACCATGGGAGAGAGAGATAGACCACATAGCTACCGGTAAAGCCCTCGGCCTCGGGGGAGAACTACTCCCTTCTCATCATGGGAGTCAGCAACAGCGATGAAGATGGTGGTGGAGTCGATGAAGATGGCTCCGGAGGCAATTCCCCGTCCGGCAGGGTACCGGAACAGAAACTTCCGTCACCCGAAACTTGTCTTCGATGGCGGTGGAGCTACGGAACTTTTCGTGGATGGAGGCTGATTGAATTAGGGTTTTCGCGTCGGAAGACAATTTATAGGCGGAAGGACGAGGTCGGTGGGCGCCCGAGGGGCCCACACCACCCCTTGGTGCGGCCGCCTCCTGGCTCTTCTCTGTCTCTCCTCTGGACTCCGTCTTTGTGACAGTAAAATAGGAACTTCGGCTTTCATTTCGTTCAATTTCGAGAATATTTCCTATACAATTTTGTTTAAAATACAAAAACAGCAGAAAACAGGAACTGTCACTTTGGCATCTTGTTAATAGGTTAGTTCCATAAAATGCATAAAAATATCATGAAGTGTAAACAAAACATATAGAAATTGGTGTAAAACGAGTATGGAACATCAAAAATTATAGATGCGTTTGCAACGTATCAGCTAGCCTGGCGATACTACCGACTATGCTTGTCAAGGCTCAATAGGCAGATTCTTTTGGAGCACGTTTAGAAGATAGACCATACTCCCCAAGTGTTTTCTCTCTATTCCTCTCTCCTCCATTAATCCAAGAGTTTCAGTGTTCTGGATCTCTCAACCGACCCTCTTAATTCACCTCATGCTTGAGGATTTGGTAGAGAAGACCTAGATCCACCTTTCCACGAAAAGTAAATTTGAATACCCTTGCAGTCCATTGTGGATCTCGTTACTGTTGGGTGCCTTGGTTCTCTAGACGAAATAGGTTGTCCTAGAGCTTGTGCTTGGTGTTGTGAAACTTCCTGGTAGACGTTTCAGAGCCTATAATTAAGTTGCGGAGATTGCCCAACCTTGTTTTAAAGGCTTTGGTTGCCACCTTGAAACCACCACATAGTAGAGTGTGAGTTAATCTTTGTGTACCCGCAAAAAAACCTTTGTGGTCTGCTCAGCAGAGAACAAGATGAGTCCTTTGTGGTGTTGGTGGTTTTTGTGGAGCCACACCTTTCCAACGTAAACGTACTTCCCCATAAAATAAAGGAACCACGGTAATTAAACATTGTGTCTGGCGTCTTCCAGTTGCGTTATTTTAACCTTTTATTACTTGGTCTCCCTGTATCTTGTTTATCTTGTGTGCTTGCTTGTACCTTGTCATATACTATCTCTATCCCAAAGCTTAAGGCTTATTTTTTTAGAAAATTAATCTATGTCAAGTTTGACCAAGTTTTTATCAAAAATTATTAACATGTAAAATACAAAATCAATGTCATTAGATAGATAGTGAAATATATTTTCATATGGTATCTACAAAATATCATAGTTGTTGATAGATTCTTCAAAAAAAATAGTCAAACTTTACTTGGTTTGACATTTAGAAAATATAAACCTTAAGCTCTGGGATGGACTTAGTAGGATTGTTCACCTAGTTACATATCTAGATAATTTATATTCTTTTCAAGTCTAAAATGTTAAGAAGATTTAAAATTTTGTCTGACCAACCTTTCACGCGCTTAGCCCGTATCAACTGAAAAAATCATTGGGTTATGACACAAATTGGTGAATACTGGTTGATATCTGCAACAAAAAAGTAAAATTAAAGTCGCGGTCCTTAGAGCCCTAGCCCCATTTGTGGTGCTTATTTGCAGTTTCTCCGCAATATGTGACATTGTCAAGCCATATCGTGGAAGCAACCCTTCCCAAAATGGATGACGGGGCAATTCTTTCTTAGTTCGTGGAAGGTTGAACCCTTTCCTTATTGCGCACTATATTGAGCAGGTAGGATTAGCGATCAGGTTTGTCGTTTTCTTGTGTTGCTTGATTTTGTCTTAATAATGATTCAAGTTGTGTCTTGGTTTCGTTAAACTAACCTCCGCTTTCCACTCCGTGTCCATTGTATTGGCTCCGCATATGCTTCTAACAATATGTGTTTTTTCTATTTGTTTCCAGATTTCTGTATCACAAAAAGAATATGAAAACAAACATGACACCACTTAGTTTCGTCAGTTTAGTTCCGTTTCCATCCCTATGTATGTATATTTTTAGAAGTTTCCATGGATGAATATTTGTTAGAAGTTTCTTCTGACCACTCGTACGGTGTCTTTTGATGTCCTATTCCGGCTGATTCCTAACCGTCTTGGATTCCTCAAGCTACTCGTGACCTAGTTTTGTTCGCCTTGCCATTTTGGGTACGACATTGTTTGGTACGTCCGGCAATCGCTCGGTCGATGGACCATGCCATTTCCGAGCACGAGCAAGATGGATGCCCACGCGCGTACGATACGACCGCGTGCTGAGACAATGAACAACCCGCCGCGGAGTGAAGACAATGAGAGACGTGTGTCGGCGGCAAAACATTCCTTCCGCTGCTGCGCGTGAAGCGTGGTGGACCAGCAAAGGCGGCACGCTGCATGCAGCCTTGCCGTTTTAACGACCAAGAATTCGAAACCTCGTACGGGGACATGATTCACCCCATGCTTTGCTTTGCAGCAGCTTTGCGCACCCTTGGTTCAACCTTTGCAAGTGACCGGGCCCGTGTGTGATCTACAGCTGCCAGCCGCTGCGATTAGCTGCAGTTCCATCGTGGAATTAAAATTTGTCAGGGACGATTCAGGCTTGTGTCAATTGGCTGTTCTGTTCACCTTAACGTCAAATACTACTTGATCTAGCCATAAAAAAAAAATACTCTCTTCGTTTCTAGAAATAATCGTTTCTAGATATAAGCTATATGGTTTTTTATAGGAAAAATCCAGATATAAGGTGTACTGTGGTGCGTCACTTGTATGACTTAAGAATATTTTTAGGGATTTGATTACATTTTTCTTATCTTATGCAAAGTTTTCTATTCATGGATAATCCCGCTCAAACATGGTGTAGTTTTTGTGTGTTATTTAATTTTCGTGCCAAAAACTATATGGCTTATATCTAAAACTGGAGGAAGTAATGGTTAAACTTTTTTTTTTTGCTCAAAGTGCATATTACCCAAATAAACCACTATGAAGCTAGTATAAATTTATATAAAAAAGCGTACTAGAGAAATATTTGGTCTTGTGTAAATAGAAAATTTATAGTCTTGATATTTTAAAATTTGTATGAAATCTGCTAGACTAAGTCTTTTTTCTTTCATTTCACAAAAAAATACCGGTGGGCACCGGTACTGCCGGTTAACGGAAATACTGTCCGAGATTATTCATTTTTTTAAATATCTCCAGAATTCATTAAAATTCTTCAAATTGGAGTAAATCATAAAATGTTTATGAAGTACCGTTCGATACTTATATGGTTAACGAGAAAACCGGTTACCGATGAGATTTCAGGGATATCGACCGAGAATTAAAACTAGGACCAGAAACACACTATTGGAGCTGAACAATAACGAGCAATGCACTAATTCATCGACACATTCAAAACAACCTGAAGGGCAAAAGCTTTTGAGTATAAGACCAAGTCAACCGACTTAAGCTTATTGATTTGTGTGTATAATATGTATACAAATTTTGGTAACCGATAAAATATCATGTATAAAATCATGTAGCTCGATCACAATTTAGACTCCACTTCTGCCTAGTGATCCAATATCACATACTTCCCGTCATATTAGGTAAATAACCATCAGCTCCGATATGTTTACTGGGCAGTCCCGTGAGAATGACCATACTGGTACGTGAGGCGCAGAGACGGGCGATCGCGAGGCGACATCTACAACTCATCGAGGGTTCCATGCCCCTTGCTGGCGTTGCCACCGCTCCGCCTCCGGTGGTCTTGGGACCTTGGAGACATGGCGGACCACGACCCCTCGCCGGCGGGAGGTTTCCGTTGGAGCAAAGAGGGGCGATCGTGAGGCGACAACTAAAACTCATCGAGGGTTCATCACCCCTTGCTGGCGTCGCCGCCACTCCACCTCCGGTGGTCTTGTGACCTTGGAGACTAGGCGGACCACGAACCCCTCGCTGGCGGGAGAGTTTCCGTTCTTTGTAGGCTATTTTCAGTATTTTCTTCGAGTAGGCGATGGCTACATCTTGAAGTCAGAATAAGGTTCTCCTTGCGCTATCCTCGCTTTGGTAATGGAGTGGAAAAGATAGCGGTGCGTCTTTGGCTCGTGTGTTCGTAGTCGTTGCTAAGTGATCTACGGACCTATTTATAATCTTTATTATTTTTCAGTTATTTGCACTGCTATATATAGATAAGTATGAATAGATCGGTTGGAATTTTCCAAAAAAAAAAAAAACGTTTACTGAGCACAGGTGGAAAGCTCTCGCTAGTGTCCACAATAATTTGCTCCCTGCTGACGCCACCACACATAGACATAGTACTGTCGTGCTTACCCAAGAAAGCATGGCAAGATGCATGCACCCACCTCCATGATCCAATCCATCGCCCAAGGTCCAAGGACACATCAAACCACGCATCAATCCATCCTGAAAATGCAGCATTTTGAACGTGCCTCAGCGGTAGCAGGAGCGACGCACGTTTGCACGTACGGATCGTGGAAGGCGATGGATCCCAACATGATTACGCGCACCTCCAGTTACACAAACTGCTAAGAATCAAAGATGGCGGCGGATGAAAGTAACATGACACGATCGATATGCGTGTGCTGGCAGAATAACAGCAGCAGCTGAAATTTTTGGGGAGAGAAGCTTATGACATTCAAGCAAGACCACGTAGGACTCCAATGCAAGAGTTGGGGCTGGTGGATTCCCGTTTTGGCGGTTCCAAGGATCCTCGATAAAACTTGTGGTGTCACGTACGGGTATGTAGAGGACCGACCAGAGGCTCTGAATGCGCGGGCATGGCATTGATCTGGGCGTGGCGACCAGGTGACGAGAAAGCTACGTGGTATAGTAGCTTCCGCTGTATTTAGACAGACAAAAGAAGCAAGGGTGATGAAGGCATCCGATTTTTGCATGTTTTTGATCTAGACATCTCTGGAAGCTACCTTGCCATGAAGGCGTGAACTGTGTCTACCTTTTCTTTTGTTTTTTTGAGAGACGTCAAAGTAAAGCGATTTTTTGAACATGGGTATTGCGAAATCTGATTAAACTTAGTCTAGCAGTAAATTACGTTCCTCGTTGAACCTTGAATTGTAAACTTTGAATATTCAGTTTCTCAATAAAATGTTATATGCATCAACCGATGTAGAGGCCGGGGCACATCCCATTTTGAAAAAAAAAAGCAGTAAATTACGTAGTTGTCCAACCTCTAAGTTACAGAAAAACTGTGCAGGTGAGTTTCCATCATACTATTCATTTGAAACTTGTCATTTTCCCTATATTCAAAAAAAAAAACTTATACGTGATTTCCGGTTCTCATATTTTTTTTCCATATCTTTACTATTAAATTGGAAAACGCTTTCGATCAGCCCATCGATCGAGGGCTTAAAATCGGTCGTTGCTTCTCCATCGAGCTGCCCCCGCATGTGGATGGGTCCCACCTTACCTTATCATGACGCTGGTCCTCTCCTTATCCGAGTCCCGCCTACGGAAGCAGCACAGCGCCGCCGCTGCACCTCCCCTGGCGAGCGCCGCTGCTGCTCCTTCGCGACGAGCACGGGCGTCCCAGCACCTTCCCGGCGAGCGCGGCACGACTCAGCTCCTTCCCGGCGAGCTCGTCGCCCCTGCTCCTCCCCCGGTAAGCGCGGGCCAACCAAGCTCCTTCCCAGCGAGCTCGCCGCCCCAGCTCCTACCCCCGGCGAGCACGCCGCCACAACTCCTTGCCGGCGAGCGCCACCCCACCTCCTCTCGGCTAGTGCGCCTTTTCCTCCCAATCCAACTCCGCCCCCACCTCCGGCAAGCGCGCTCTCCGCCTCCAACTGCTCGCCGAGCGTGCCAGCCCTGCACCTCCCGGCCAGTGCGCCTTTTGCTCCTCATCCAGCTGCGCCCCCACCTCCGACGAGCGCGCTCGACACCTCCAACCGTTCGGCTACGACACCACCTTGACCCCCAGTACCATTGACACAGGTGCCGTCGCCGGCGCGGGAGGTACTCGCAGAGATAGTCAAGGAGATGTGGGGCACGGGACCGTAATTATTTTTGTTGGTTTTACAGTTAATTACTGTTGTAACTATATTGATGATTTGTTGTAAATATATATTTTGATATGGAATTTTTTTTAAATAATTTGTTGTTTTTATTGTTAATTAATGTTGTAAATATGAGTGCTGATTTGTTGTAAAGATATTTCTGGCATGAAGCTGATTGTTATTGTAAACACCTAATAAAAAATGTTGGGTTTGTTATTAATTTGTTGTTGTTAATATATTGGATATTTGATGTAAAGACATTTTGGCATAGAAAATTATTGTGCTGAAATTGTCGCTTTTTGTAAATCATTTTTTGAATATTGTTGTAAATACTCAACATTTTTGTTTAATTATTGTTGTAAATGGTTGCGGTTTTTGTGTATACAATATTTGATTTTGTTGTAAATCAATTTAAACTATAGTGTTGTCTAACCTCTTTTTTGTAACATTACTTTTTGAAAATGTTGTGATGATTTTGTTGTAATAACATATTTTTCTTTTATGCGGGATGAGAGATTTTTGTTGCATCACTCTCGGTTCTAGATGCAAATCACCACGGTGGCATTTTCATGTAAATATCGGGATGGTTAGGGGCAATAAGACATACCGCTTTGTTTTAACTGAGGAGAGTAGAACCGCGGGTTGATTTCACAAAAAGTGAGGGGCTAAAATGCGAAACGTTCGCTGCCAATGTTTCTGGACGTTAGATGTCGATCCGACGGGTCAGACAGCAACCGATTTTCTCTCATTGGATCGGCCGACCGACGCTGAGTGCTGCCCTATTAAATTGGGATCCGTTGTTCATGCATGTACATAGCATACCTCGGGCGATCAATCCTCCTTGCGAAGCCAGACCGAACAATCTATCCGAGTCCACCAGGGAACCGAGCATCCCAGAACCTGAACTCTAAAATTGTCCCGTGCGATTTTGATGGAGGTCACCGCCACCGGCTGAGATAGGAGCGCCCCCTCGCGGAGGCACCACGCCACGTGCCTCAGAGCTAGCGCTCTCCGCCTCACCATCACTCACCTCTAGGGAACTGTTTGGTGCGCCGCCCGACTTTTGCTAGCGCTACCACGTCCAACTGGTGTTCCAGCGCATCGCAACCTGTCCCGTGGAAGGTTGGAGGAGGAGCACGATGATGGAGTGAATCGGAGGAAGCCCGGGGAGGATAGCTACCATGCCTGGGTGTCAGGCCACAAAAGCGAAATTGGGAAGAACAATAGAGGAATTGCAAGATAAACTGTGGACTGAAGATAAATTGCAAGATACGTGTTAGGAATTGAGTAGATAAGTGCAAAACTGGAAGGGAAAGTGGACATAGGAATTTAGGTTTGTTTTCTCGTTCCACCCATCCGCCCCTCTCCAGACTTTAGTCTGAAGCCACGAGTTTAGTTTAACGTTTACAGCGATATGCCATTAAGGCTAAGATTGTACTTAGTAGCTTTATTACATGAGTAACCATAGGATGCTTTCCAGTACTGAAGAGAAGACACTGGTCCTGACACTCCTCCTCCCTTGGAGACCATACTTCAAGGATGGAAACCAGGAAACATAGCCATCATGTAGTGAGCATCTTCCCAGGTGGCTTCGTCTTCCGTCATGTTCTCCCAGTGCACCTTCCATTGAGGTACTGCAACATCATAGTCCCCGGCTCTGCGTGGAACCTGACGAATCTATAAGACATCGATAGGTTGAGTTTTGAGCTTACCATCATGTGTTAACAAGGGAAGCTTGGCATTAGGTACTGCCCGCGGGCCCAAATGTTTCTTCAGCTGATTTACATGGAAGACATTGTGCATTTGAGTTCCAGTCGGTAGCTGTATTTGATAGGCCACATGCCCAACCTTCTTCATCACTCGAAACGGTCCATAGAACTTCGAAGTGAGTTTTAAGGCATGTCCCAGACCTAAGGCCTTTTCACGATATGGTTGCATTTTTAGATAAACCATATCGCCTATCTCGAATGTCCTGGGAGTTCTCTTCCTATCAGCGAATTTCTTCATCTTATGTTGCGCATAAGCCAGATTCTGCTGTAGAGATTTGATCATTTGCTCCTGTGTCATCAGAGTTTCTTGTGTCTCAAGGCTCACATTGTCAGGAATGACAATTTCATGTATTTGGGGTGGAGGGTAACCGTATAGAGCTTCAAACGGTGAAGTTTTGATGGCTGAGTGATATGATGAGTTATACCACCATTCTGCTGTAGACAACCATTCAGTCCATTTCTTTGGTGCTTTGAATGCCATACTACGCAGGTACTGCTCTAAGCACTGGTTGACACGTTCCGTTTGGCCGTCAGACTCCGGGTGGTAAGCAGTAGAGAAATGCAGATCAACATTGAGTGCTGCAAAGACTTCTTGCCATAACTTGCTTGTAAATATCCTGTCTCTGTCGGATACCATGATAGTTGGCATGCCATGGAGTTTGAAAATGTTGTCGATGAAGAGTTGTGCTACCTTGTGAACCGAGTATGGATGAGACTTGGCCAAGAAGTGTGCATAATTTGTAAGTCTGTCGACCACCACCAGAATCACATCGTTGCCATGTGACTTTGGTAATCCTTCAACAAAGTCAAGGCTTATTTCTCCCCATTTCTTGTCTGGAATGTTCAAGGGGTTTAGGAGGCCAGGGTATTGGATTTTTTCAGTTTTTGAGATTTGGCAAACTGGACATTGGCTAATCTGCTCATCAATGTATTGCTTCATGTTCGGCCAATAGAAGACATGCTTTAGTCTGTAGTAAGTGACTCGCTGACCAGAATGCCCTCCAAAATTGGATGAATGAAAGGTTTGGAACAATTTCTGTTTCAGGTCAGTTGTTGCTCCGATCACAATTCTATTTTTGTATCGCAGCAAGCCAGCCTTCATAGTGTAGTGTTGATGGCTGGCCGGGTTTAGTGCCAGTTCTTGTAAGAGTTGCACACATTTGGTATCACCTACATAACTTGCTTCAACATCCACTAACCAAGAAGGAACGGCAGCTGATATTGCTAAGCATGAGTCACTTGTTTGCTCTTTCCTTGACAGGGAATCTGCTGCTGTATTTTGACTGCCCTTCTTATACTCGATTGCATAGTCAAACTCGAGTAACTTCATCATCAGCTTGTGTTGAATCCCCTCAAGCAACCTCTGGCTAGTAAGATACTTTAAGCTTCTCTGATCCGTTTTAATAGTCAGTTTGTTTCCCAGCAAGTAGTGACGCCATTTTTTTAGGGCTTCAAGAATTGCCATAGCCTCTTTTTCATAAATGGACATCGAGGCCAATTTGGGACCGATAGCTTTGCTCAGGTATGCTATAGGTTTCCCTAACTGCATCAGCACTGCTCCCAACCCGGATGCACACGCATCAGTTTCCAGAACAAATGGAAGGTTGAAATTTGGGAGGGCCAGAACTGGAGGTGTAGTCATAGTTGTTTTAAGTTGTGCAAAAGCCTCCTTCTGTGCTGTTTCCCACTGGAAGGAATTCTTCTTGAGGGCTTCATGGAGTGGTTTGCAAATGGTGGCATAGTGCTTAATGAAGCGCCTATAGTAGCCCGTGAGGCCCAAAAACCCACGTAGCTGAGTAATGTTGGTCGGAGTCTTCCAAGAGATGATGTCAGTGATCTTGGATGGGTCGGTTGCAACGCCCGAGCCCGAGATCACATGTCCAAGGTACTCCACCGAGTCTGTTGCGAATGTGCACTTGGATAGCTTCACCTTTAATTGATGTGCTCGGATTAGTTGCAAGACAGTTGTTAAGTGTTTTTTATGTTCCTCCACTATGTGACTAAAGATTAAGATGTCATCGAAGAAGACTAAGATGAACTTCCTCAAAATCTTGGAGAAGATGCTGTTCATGAGCTCTTGAAAGGTTGCAGGGGCGTTTGTTAGTCCGAAGGGCATAACGAGGTACTCATAATGGCCCATATGAGTTCTGAACGCCGTTTTGGATATATCAGCCGGGTTCATACGTATTTGGTGATAGCCTGATCTTAAATCCAGCTTGGAGAATACAATAGCTCCTTGCAACTCATCCAATAAGTCCTCGATGACAGGGATCGGATACTTATTTTTGATGGTCAATGCGTTGAGCTGCCTATAGTCCACACAGAGACGCCAACTTTTGTCTTTTTTCCTGACTAGTATGGCTGGAGAGGAGTAGGGACTAGTACTGTGTCGAATTTCATATTTCTGAAGCAGATTTCTGATGAGCTCTTCGATGATGTCCTTTTGCTTGTGTGGCATTCGGTATGGCCGGATGTTGGGTGGTTTAGAGCTTTCTTGGAGAGGGATCGAATAATCACATGCTCGAGTTGGAGGCAGTCCCTGAGGTTCAGAGAAGACATCATCAAACTGTTGCAGAATGCCAGCTATTGGGGAATTATCTGAACTTGGTTGCTCAGTTGTACCCTGTGGGTGATGTGGAAGGAGAGACTGTGCATTTAGTTACAACACATAAGCTGTAGCACCTTGACGCAGCAGTTTGGAGCATGATTTTGCTGAGATCAAGCAGTCCTTTCCTGTGACTTGTTTGTCAACCAATGTCAACCATTGTCCTTTGTGAGTAATGGAAACACTTCTCTTCTCCCAATCAATGAAGTTTGGGCTGAATCGTTTCAGCCAGTTGGCTCCCAGAATAATATCATATCCTTTCAATGGAAGGATGTGAAAGTCATGGGTAAATGTTGTACCCTGGATAGTGTAGCTGCACTATGGTAGGATAGATTGACAATTTAACTCTCCTCCACCAGCAACTAGTACCTTTCGATGAGGAATTGGAATTAGGTGTTGCTGATGTCCTTTTGCAAAATGAGCATCTAAAAATGTATTGGTACTGCCAGTGTCAATAAGGGCCATTGCATGCTTGCCTCCAATAGTTATCTGCACCGATAGTGTGCCTTCCCCTGGCATTCCATGCAATGCTT
The DNA here is from genome assembly GCF_022539505.1 of Lolium rigidum. Lineage (NCBI taxonomy): Eukaryota > Viridiplantae > Streptophyta > Magnoliopsida > Poales > Poaceae > Lolium > Lolium rigidum. The sequence continues at coordinate 128,581,254 of NC_061513.1, forward strand.
GCAAGGATAATTGCATTAGCTGTTCTCCAACAGGAACGGCTACTTGTGGAAGCTCTTGCTGTGGAGTTGGTTGGGCGGGTTCTGGAGGTGGAGCTGGCTGTATCATTTCTCCTGCTGAAACTGGTTCCTCTTCATCTTCCTCGTCACTATGCCCTTGCATTTGGATGGCGTGAACAATACTTTTAATGCCCGCACATTTGTGTCCGTATGTCCAAGGTTCCGGACAATACCAACATTGTCCCTTTTCTTTTTGTTTATCCGGTTGAGGCCTGTTTCTTGTCTCTCTATTAGGAGCAGGACGATTTGCATTGTAAGCAGGAGGCTGCCTATTGGTGACTGTAACTGATGTTTGCTTCTTTGTGACCTCTTGGCGAGCATACCAGTAAGATGCTCTCAAGTCTGGTGGTTTGTGTGTCTTGACAGAGTGCCGTAACGTGTCTTTCAGCCCACTAATAAATCTTAGTGTGAAGAAATACTCTGGTAGATAGGTGTGGTCTCTCTTCATGAGAGTCATCCATTCCTCAAAGCTATCAATGTAGGTGTTAACTGATGTATGTTGCTTCAGCTGTTGACATTGATCCATAGATTCATGTGCTCCAGCGTCAGGGAATCTGTCCAACAGTAGCTCGCAAAACTGTTGCCAATTCATCAAACACAACTGCACATTGCAATTGTTGAGCCAAAGTTTTGCTCTTCCTCTTATGTGAGCAGCTGCCCATCTCAGTTTCTGGTCGTTGCCTATGCCTACTAAGTCAAACACACCTTCACAATCTTGTAGCCATTGATAGGCATGATCTCCATAGAAAATGGGCAATTCTACAGTTGGGGAGCGGATGTGGGGTTCGATTATAGGACTGGGCTGATGTTGGTTCCTGTACTCGGGTTGGTTGTTGTCGTGTTGTTGTGGAGGTGGGTAGACAGCTCTGGTTGCTGTTATGGGTTGCGTATGTGTATAGGTTGGCTGGGGAATGTGTTGGTGTTGTGGGTTTGGATAGTATGTTGGTTGGCGGTGTGCCACTCCTGGGTATGGCAATTGGTGAGGATTTGGGTAATATGTTGGCTGGTGGTGTACCACTCCTGTGTATGGCAATTGGTAAGGGTTTCCGGTGTATTGGGGCTGGTAATTGTTTGTTGGTGCTGATGAGAAAGTGTTTGGGTATGATGTGTGGGTGGGTGGCGTGGGTTGCGGAATTTGGTAGTGTGGTGGTGACTGATGGTAGTGGTGAGGATGTGACTGAGGGTTTGTGGTCTGGAAAATGTGAGGAGGTGGTAAAGGTGTAGAATTGGGTGGAGGAAAAGGTGCATAATTTGGTGCCTTTGTTTGTGAATTGGTAGCAGAAGCACTAATCGGAGTGGGGTGGGGAGGGATGCTACAGGAGTTACCGAATTGGAGGGGCCTGACGGAGGGAGGCGATGTTGCTGCTGGAGTCGAGTCCGTCGGCGTCATCCCTTCCGAGATGGGGCTCAGGTTCGGCTGGTAGTGGGGCGGCGTCGAGAAGGCTGCCGTCGTTGGAGGTGGTTCCGTTGGGGTCGGAACTCTCTCCGGATGCTTCCCCAGGGAGACACTGATTTGTGTGACCATGGCCATGAGATGCGACATGTCGCCCTGGAGCTTGTCCACCGATTCCTGCTGCTTATCCAGGCGTTTGGAGATGTTGAGTACCTCACGAGGGAGGCGGTTGCTGATCTCTTCTTCCGCTCGAGCCTGAGCTTGCGCGGCCTCCAACATCGCCGCTTCTTCGGCTTGCGCAGCGAGGTGCTCCTGTGAGCCGGTACGGATGATAGACATCGAGAAGAGGAGGTGAGGCTCTTGGATCAGGGGATCTGTATCGAATTGACCAGAGAACCCCGGGGGAAAAATTTAGGCGCAGGATCTTTGCTCTGGTACCATATTGTCAGGCCACAAAAGCGAAATTGGGAAGAACAATAGAGGAATTGCAAGATAAACTGTAGACTGAAGATAAATTGCAAGATAAATGATAGGAATTGAGTAGATAAGTGCAAAACTGGAAGGGAAAGTGGACATAGGAATTTAGGGTTATTTTCTCGTGCCACCCATCCGCCCCTCTCCAGACTTTATATACCAGTCTGAAGCCACGAGTTTAGTTTAACGTTTACAGCGATATGCTATTAAGGCTAAGATTGTACTTAGTAGCTTTATTACATGAGTAACCATATGATGCTTTCCAGTACTGAAGAGAAGACACTGGTCCTGACACTGGGTTGTGATCCGGCGCATGTTGGCCGTTGCGGCCGGGGTATCCCGCGTTAGCCTGACAAGTCGAAGGTAGGAGGAGGAGCACATGTTGGCTAGGGTGGCGCTACACCATCGAGCTCCAAACGACGCGCTAGAGATGGGTTTGTGGCCAGTGGAGAGGAAGAGGCAGCGGTCTCAGTGGATAAAGGAGGAGATGTGTTTGTGCCATAACAGCAGCTCGAAAGGTAGCAGCATGGGTGGGAGGTGTTATTTTTTCACGTGAACATACAGAGAGTTCAGGACACGGGGAGACAAACAAGAGAGAAACGATAGATGAAAAAAGTACTTTAAAATACAAAATATTAGTAGTGTAAAAGAGAAGATCAAATATTAGTAGAACAAATAAAAAATGCTGAAATTTTATGACCATTGTATCCATTATATGAAATATTTTTGCCATGAAATAGAGCAAAGCAGCATTCCAATCATTTTCATCAGCATATCCTCGTGAAAAAAGATACTCCGTATTCAATTAGACAGTCTATTTGGAAATATCATCCATTCTCAGACATCATTAATAGAGCAACTTCATCTGTCAGAAATCCTAATACTATTATAAAAAGTCATCATATGTCAAATTATGTTGTTGGTGTAGACTATATAGTGTCTCCATGTTAGCAACGGAACAAATTTCTTTTCTTTTCTTTGCAGCAACGCGCGGGCACTTAGCTAGTGTACATAAAATTTTCATGTCTTCCATTCCTAAAAATCTAGGACATGAAACGTGAATTGACCATCGGGTTAGTACTAGTAGTAGAATAGGCTAGTAACAATAGGCTAAGGCTAGGGTCCATTTGGCGCAACAATTTACAATGTGGCCATTTTCAGGACAAGAAAAGGACGATGAAAAGAATCGTCCAAATCACTGTCGGGCGAGAGCATGTTCGTTCACTGTTTCTGGCCAAATCTGGGCAAGTCGAGGTCCTTTTCCTTTGCAAGAGAAATATCTGTTTCGAGCACGTGAAACAAACGGACACTCGTATGGTCCATACTATTGATGATTCTCACGACAACATAGATACATGGATCTAGGGACATTAAGCACTTCAATTTGGCAACTATACAAATACAAGTGTCATCTCCATTGGCAAGCACCCCTGTGCTTACATGGCTCATCTACAATCGGTGCTTGCTGAACATCCACACCACAAATCTAGCACATCACAAGAGCAAGAACAGTAAGTTCCCTTTTGGTAAACAACCCTCTCCAAGGACCTCAACGACTCAAGCTTCAAGCCAACGGAAGAATCGTCCTCGCTAATCTCACCACCTAATGACACTGACAGCAGCCATCTTGAAGTGTCCCAATACAGACAACAAAATGATATCCAGGGAGAAACCAGTATTCACCATTTTCCTCAGAAACTAAATCTTCCCTTTACTCATCATTGCTCACAGTGCGTTGACAAGTACATCGGGCTAAGTCATTATTTTCACAAATTGACTAGTATGGTGGCAAAACATGTGAAAAAAAAAAAAAAAAAAAAAAACGCCCTGCCCCCGCGTCGCTCCCGCTGGGGCGACTCGGGCGGCGCCCAAACCCTAGCGCCGCCAGGCCCCCCTCCCACCTTTCCCCCTCCCTTGCCGCCACCTGAGGTGACCGCCGGAAAGCCGCGCGGCTGCTGAGGACGGTGGCGGCGAGGATCTCGTCGCTCCGCTTCGCTGCGGAGGACTACAGGACCGGGGCGGCGGCCCTTCAGGTGAGGCAACGGCGCGCGCGGCAGGCGTCGGCGCGGGCGACTCTGGCCGTCGGCCGCGACCTCTTGGGAGGTTGGACCGCGGCGCATGGTGGCTGTGGCATGGGGGCCCCTCCCCGTCAGATCGAGGTTGTTCCCCTCTTCTCTCTCTCTCCCCCTGATTTCGGCCTTGCGGCGGCTTGCTGCTCGCTCTGGAATGTGGGGGGAGCTGGTGTGTGGCTCGGGACCGGGGGAAACCCTAGGTTGGCTGGCCCAGCCCGGCGGCGCCTGCGGGCGCCGTTCTTCCTCCTTGGAGGCGTGGCTGAGGTCCCCTGTCTCCACCCCGATCAACCTCCCGGGTGAAAGCCCAAAATCTCTCAGATTGGGCGGCGTCGACGTGCCTGCACGCCGTATCCTCCTTGGAGGCGTCGCACCGGGAGTGCGATGCTCGGTGAGGTTGAAGGCGGAAACTTTGGTCTCGTGCAGTTGCTCCTGGTGGCTTTCCTGCTTCTCTCTGGGCGTCCTTAGGCCGCGGCGGTTTGGCCGGTGTGGTGTGCTCCCCCTTTCCTGGGGGCTGCCTCGGAGCTCAAGTTCAGCACTTCCCTAACTCTCGGGTGAGCTTTTTCCATGTCCGATGGTTCGACGCCTTCGAGCCAAGGCGAGAGGGTAGGGGCCCTCTTCGGTGTGGGAACCGGAATGTGTCTTGGTGCTTGCAGTTGAGGGGGCCTTCCTCGCTCATGAATCTCCATCCTGCTCATTGGCAGCGCCTCGTCGCGCCTTCGCTGCTCGTTGCCCTCGGTGCCGTAGAGTTGTAGTCTTCGCTTTGCAAGTCCCTTTGGTGCTTGCTTGTAGTGTTGAGTTGTAAGCCTTTTAGGATGTGCCCTTGTATCGTTCGGCCGTTGTGTTGTGTGGTGTGGTGTTGTGTGTGGGTGTTTGTTCGGTTCGCCTTGTGTAATCCCTAGCCGGTTGATGGCTTTGTTAATTCAAAGCTGGACTCCTGGCGAGCCTACTGTTTAAAAAAACATGTGAAAAGCATTAAATGCATGCAACGATTTGTGTGATCTCTTTACCATCTTGGTAAAGAACCAAGGAACATCAGCACAAGGAAAGATTATAAAGAAATGATCCACATCACAAGGCTGAAAAGATCAGAGCATTTTCATTTCTGGAGAGTGACATCCACCTACACCAGCAGCAAAAGGCAAAGCATTACATTTGAGCCGATAAAACTTGTGATTTCAATAGGTCTAACAGAGTTCAGAAGTGATACAGAGGCACAGAAGTTGCCTCCCTGGTTCAGTAATACTACGGATTTAACAGACGCTCTCCGTTTTAACCTAGACGAAACACAGTAATTTTGAAGAAGAGAATTTCAAAGGTAGATTAGACAATACAATATTTAAGCCTTGAAATCATGCTTTGAGCATCATTTACTTCCTACTTCAAGGACATGGAATTGTACTTGACAAGGTTACTTAGTAATAACAGATAAATCTAAATGGCAGATGACTAACATGGTAAAATTGCATGTGTCTTGGCCGGGAAGGCTTCGCATGACATAATTAGGAAGGTGGAGAAGTCTCTCAGGAGGACCAAAATAAAGAAGAGAGGCATCGCGCTGAAAGTTTCTCCTGCTTGATAGACCTATTTTGGGTTGTTGCATTTCATCAACTCGTGGTTGAAGTAGGTTGAGTGAGTTTGTTGATTTGTGTAGTCGGTAGGGAAGTTGCATGCGTTAGATGTTGTTCGCTTGTGGTTTTGTGGTAACGGCCTTCGTCCGGTTTTTTTGTTAATTAGATGGTGGATGGACATATTTATTTTTAATTAATATATGGGGCAAAGCTATTTCCCCCATTTAAAAAAAGCGTGGTAAAATTGGCCATTCAACAGAAACCACACTTCATTCCCAGCGTCATTGGGGCTACAAATGGTGAAGTGAAACTGACGCTGTATAGGAAAAATCACATACGTTACTTAAAGCTGGTTTGGTGAACTTGTTTTGCAGTCTCAAATAAATCCATGATAACAAATGCTGCAATAAGAAGACCTGAAATTGCAGGGGCGAAAAATCAAGATGTCGCTTGATGGTATCAGTTTGAGCAATAAGAAACAGCTAAAACAAAAACAAAAACCCACAATCTATGCAACCAACCCAGAAAAGTAGTGTTTGTCCAACAATCCAACTGTAGTTACTGTATTGAACTACATAATCTCTACTGTAGTCTTTTCAACGATTTAGAAAATGGTGCATGGTTGAAGGATACCCGATTGAATTGGATCCTCCTGCATAAATACTGTACAAGCATATTCCATTTCAATCTTCTGTGTTTTTGTTTTTTCAAATCATGTATAAAGGAACAAAGATCGAATCAATCACAGAAACCGCATTGCAGAAAGCATGCATCGATAGAAGAATGCCAGTAGCAAACATGCATTATGGGGAGAAGCACACAACATTGCTATCGCTAGTGCTGAAGTAAAACCAATTGCCAGATTAGCTGGTGACCTGTTATCAAACCTATGGTAGAAACGTGCCGCACTAGATGAATAGGAATTGGTTACATTTACTTAGCAATGATGGAACTTGCCATTAGGTGTTAGACTTAATTAATTATTAACACTAACTGAGAAAAAATCCATGTCAATAAGAACCCCAGATGGGAGCACATTTCTGTATAACTAAACTAAGTGCCTTCACATAATTAGTAGCTACAAATCTAGAAGTGGCGGCAGATCCAATGTTTCAGCATTGTAAGCAATAACAAGGAAAGGAAAACAGCAATCTTGTTTCTAAAATATTTGAGTCAATCACACATAACCAATCAAATACACCCTATGTTTCACTATATCTGTCCTCAGCCCATCATGCTACAAGACGAAGGAAGCACTAAACTTAAGAAAACAAAATGAGATGTAACCATGCATATCTCTGTCAAACTATATAACCAATTAATGATTCACAAAAGCATACAGATACGGGCATAAAGTGGAAACAACAGAATAACTGCGCAGTTGATTTCCTCCGACAGTTATTTCGAAAAGATGTATCCCGATATAGTGAAATGGATGGAGTACTCTAAAGTATACTCTGAAGTCCATGATACATTCGTAGCATTCATATAGATATCCTAAGAAAAATTCCATATGGAAATTTACATGTAGAACTGTATTTTCCGGAAGAAATTGATGCACTTCAGTACTGCGTGGGTGGAAAAGGCTAGAGGTACAGCGTGCACCCAATTAGAGAAGTCTAGGTCAATTTTGGTATCCCTATGCGCTATCATGATTTTACAAAGCCAACATGTCAAATGAGAAGTTGCACTTAGAGCATCTCTACTAGAGCCCGTAAACGGACCAAAACCGAAAAATAACCGCCAGTTTAAGGGTTCGGGCTGAAAATGGTGCCGATGTAAAATGGTCAAAACCGAAAAACTTTTTTCGGGCCGAGACCGAAAACCCAATTCGCCATGTATTTGTAGGGGTCGCACGAGCGAACCGAACGCTCGATCCATATCTAGGGCGCGCTGAAATTTTAGCTGATGCAACTGCTCGCTCTCTCCCTCCCCGCGCCGCCACCACACTCCGCCGCCGCTACACCGCCCGATTCGCCCGAGGCCCACATCCCGGAGCTAGCGCAGGTCGCCCCACACCCCGCCCGCTGTTCCTAGCCCAACTCCGGGTGCCGCCCCCGACGTCGTAACCGCCGCTCCGTCCGAATCGAGGATGAGCTCGGGCGACGAGTTCGTCGATGTCGATCTGTCGGATTCGTCGAGCTCGGACGATTCCGACCTCGACGAGATGCTCCAGGACGACGAGATGGAGTCGACCATGCTCCTCCTCTCCGTCAAGGAGCTGGAGGACCGCGCGAAGCTGCTGAATCGGAGGCACGGGTCCGTGATTGGCCGGAACCACATCCAGCGGAATCGCCTCCTCGGCCACGAGCAGCTGATGGAGGACTACTTCGCCGAGGTACCTACCTATCCCCCCCATCTATTCCGTAGGAGGTATCGCATGCGGCGTAGCTTGTTCTTCCGAATCGTCAAGGCCTGGAAGCTAATTCGAATTACTTCAAGCAAGGTAGGAATGCCGCCGGGGTGATGGGTTTCAGCGCGTTCCAAAAAATCTCTGCTGCCATGAGGGTCATTGCGTATGGTATCCCTGCGGATTACACCGACGAGTATCTTCGAATTGGCGAAGATACTACATCGGAGTCGGTGCGCAGGTTTGCTCGCCTGGTTATCAAGTTGTTTGGGCCAACCTATCTCCGAGCTTCCAATGAGGATGACACCAAACGATTGATGGAGATAAATGAGAAAAGAGTTTGGCTGGGCTTGCTTGGTAGTCTTGATCGTATGCATTGGACATGGAAGAATTGTCCAAAGGCATGGCATGAACAGTACTATGGCAAGAGCAAAGATGAACCATTGTACTTGAGGCCGTTGCATCACAAGATTTGTGGATTTGGCAAAAAAATTTGGTTTGCCGGGGACACTCAATGACATCAACGTGTTGCAAAGGTCCCCTTTGTTTGCCAAATTAGCAAATGGGGAAGCACCCACTTGCGACTACAAGGTCATGAACAATGAGTACACAATGGGATATTACCTAGCCGATGGCATCTATCCGGATTGGGCAACTTTTGTTAAGTCTGTCAAGGATCTCCAAGATAGAATAGAAGCTGAATTAGCCAAAGCTCAAGAAGCAGCTCGCAAGGACATTGAAAGAGCTTTTGGTGTTTTGCAAGCAAGGTTTGCCATTGTTCGTGGCCCAACCCGATTTTGGGACAAAAAAACCCTTGTGAACATCATGACATGTTGTGTGATTCTTCACAACATGATCATCGAGGATGAAAGAGAGTTGAGCTTACCCTTCTTCTATGATAATGTTGGCACCCGAGTGGAACCCCAACGCAATCCGGATCGCATTGAACCTTTCCTTGAAACTCATCGGCAGATTGAGAATGCCACTACCCATGCCTAGCTCGTTTATGATCTGAAGATGCACCACTGGCAGCGACATGGCCGTCGCCTTTGATTCTACCATCCCATTCATTTGTTTGTCACATGTATCATTGTTGAGACATTTGTTCATTTGTCCAATTTTCCGAGAATTGTTGTAATTTGGTTGAGACATTTTTCATTTGTTCAATTTTCCCAAAACTGTTGTAATAATTTAGTTCAGACTATTGTTTATGTGTTGTAATAATTTGGATAATTATTTATTAATTATGATCGATTGTTGTATGTGTTGCATATGAGTTCTATGAAAAACCCTGTCTTTACAGATTCGGAAGCGCTGGCATAGAACAGAGCCCATAACCAAAACTGAAAACAGAATATTCTGCGCTAGCCATTTTACGACCCGTAAACACGATTTCGGTGAACTGAACTCTAGATTTTTGATTCACGTTTTTACGGGCTCTGCTAGAGATGCTCTTAGAGCATGTCTAACATACCCCGTATTCCTCTGCCTCGTATAACGCGAGTATTTCGCCCCGTATCGAAAAATTGCTCACGGAAGAACCATTCCGTCTAGCAGACCCCGTATTTCGCCCCGTATTTTTAAAAATTTAAACCCCGGGAAATTTATCGATAGTTCATCTTCATTGATCATACTACGGATCATACACACATTGCGAGATCCTACATCTACTCGTCAAGGATGACGAATGGGATGAACGGCTCACGCCTGGCGGTAGCCTCCCTCGCCTCGAATTCCCGGACGGCGGCGATGCCCGCCGCCTCCTCCTCTGCCTCCGCCCGAGCCTTCTAGGCGGCATCCTTCTCGGATGCGGCCACCGCCTGTAGGAACGCCGCCTCCTCCTCTGCCTCCTCCGCTTCCTCCTCACCGGCTCGCGGATCTCCTCCGCTTCCTCCGCCGCTTGTGCTGCCGATGAGCGCCGCCCACGCCGCCTTTGACGCGCGGTCACGCTCCCACTCGGCGCGCCACTTCTCGAAGTCGCCGCCGTTCATCGGCTTGAGCGGCGGATCTTCTTTGTACCACCGCCCGCCCGCGGCGAACTCACGGAGCGACGGCGGCATGTAGAGCGCGCCGGCGTACCGGCACGCCGCACGGCGACTCCCGACGGCGGAGCGCTTGCATTGCCGCCGCCACGCCTCCTCGACGGTGTCCGGCGAGCGGGATCGCTTCGATCGGCTCGCGGACGATGCGGAACTGGACCGGCGAGAAGACATGGCCTGCGGCGGGGGAAATGCGGAGGCGAGCTTTGCGGGATTGCTCGCCGGAGCTAAGCGGGGAGGCGGCGGCGCACGGCGGAGCTAGGGTTGCGAGTGAGGGGTTAACTTATACCTTCGCCCGGTATAAGTAGGGGGCGGCGGTGCGAATTTCCTGAGCCCCGTATTCCACCGAAACGGGCCGGCCCGAATACGGGGCCTGCTAGACGGCCCGAACCGCGCTCACCCCGTATCCCGCCGGAATTTTACGGGGTGAGCGGGTTTTAAGGGGCCTGTTAGACATGCTCTTACCACTTACCTTTGGAGAGGATCTGGATGCGATATGCACACACATAGGTATGCAGCAGGACATCGGAGCTGGATGCAATATGCACACACATAGGTATGCAGCATGACATCGGAGTGTTTGCGTACAGTGCGAGCGGGAGGAAAGAGAGTGTACCGAAGCCGGCGATGAGGCAGGAGGTGGCGACGACCATGAGCTCCGCATCACGCCCATCGCTCCTCGCCTCCTCCTGCTCGTCGCCGTTGGGATCGCCCCTGCCGTAGCGTCGTGGTCACGTGCAACTAGGTCAAAACGATCGCTTGGCCCATGGGATTTTGCCTCGAAGCCCCATTGCCTTGTCCAGCCCACGTCCGTAGTTAGGCCGTACAGCTTAGTTAGGCCTAGCAGAAAGCCCATATAATACAGGTGCCATCTCTTGCTCAGTCCGGCTCGAGAACCGGATGAGGTAAGAAGAGCGGCTTCGCAAAACCTCCGGTCCAGAAAAATGGCCATGGCAGTGGCCGCTTCCTTCGCCGCCCGCCACCACCACGGGCACCTCGCCGCCGGCCTCCTCTCCACCCCGCAAGCAAGCGGTAGGACTAGCCGCAGCGGTGTCACCATTTCCATGAGGGCTCAGGTGAAAGCACGCCCAGGGCAACTTACTTCCCTTCCCCCCTTCTCTTCTCGCCAACTTACCGAATTTTTTTTCTATGCTCTTTCAATTGTCTGTAGAAAAAGCAGAGCGGTGAGTCCGGAAGTGGGAAGGGAGGCGGGGAAGGCCGAGTCAGCGGTGGGCGGCGAGTGTGGCGTCGCCGGAAACTGGTATGCGGAACAGCCCAACAATGCGGTCTCCTTATCTCTGCGTGGTTGTTTCGGTTGGAATTTAGGACCGTGTAGAATGGAACTATGGAAGGACGGACATGTTGCCCAACAAAATACTAGTAGCTGTTTTATTGATGCGTCCAAGATTACAAGACATCCATTTCTATATGATTGGTCCTAGAAATTTGGCTTCCCTATTTAGGATGGGGTCAGTGATGCTCAATAGGGCTGAAGAGTAGCACGGTCATCTGTTGTCTATTACCATGTTGTTTATCAACCCTGGCAGACCATTCACCCATTGAGAGGACTGCATCCGGTTTATCATTTGTGTGCAGGTGCTTTGGTCGTGCTGGCTGGTGACCATCCTTTGAGTTATATCGGTTGTTCAAACTGTCAAATGAGAAGTCACTAATTCATACATTGTGTAGTTAGAGTATACTTCTTTAATACATTCCATTCGCCATCACATGAAGTAGGAAGCAGCTGCCTTCTTGTTCTTTTGGGTAAACAGAGTCACATGTTCTGTGCTGCTTGAACAGTTATGCAGGCAGTCAAGCAGCTGTATATCACACATTTGTTATTTACATAGGAAATAAGAAGAAAACATCAGTAAATGATGGGCGTTGTTGCCATGCTTTAGAGTTTTGTATTCTTTCCGTATTTCCACGTATTTACTAGCAGCGTAATGGTAGCATGTTTAAGAATTGCCTTTTCTTTTTGCAGACCAAAGAAGATGACATGTTGCGTTACAAGTTGGATCGCATCCCTTTCTTAGAAGAGAAAGTGAGAAAAGTAAGGGAAAACGGGAAGCTCGTGTGCTTGGACATCAACCAGCTGATGTTAGCTGCAGAGAATAGATTCGCCTTCACAAATGAGGTGGCAGAAGAAGCTAATGCCTATCTTGAGAAGAACAGGAATGAGTACGGACTGAAAAAACCTATACTCCATGTGCTCAGTGACCGCATGAACGAAGCTGGATTTTCTCGGCCAGAGGGTTACCTTTATCCGTATCCTATCAAGCCAGGGCCTTATTTCATAAAAGAAGAAGGGCACTGAATAGAATCACAGCTCCATAGTATGTATATCACAACTTACTCTCCAATTACTTCTTGACTGCCTGCTCCCTACTTAAATTATTATCCTTGCTTGTAGATGTCATGAGTGGGCTTGCACACAAGCATGCCTGAGGGTTGGAGACCTTCTAGTCAAAATCGTGAAAAAAAAACAGCATGACCTCACAAGAAGTAATTATCAACGCACAAAATGACATCATAGATAATCCACTGCCTCGCTTATGCATTAGTAATGCACCTAGTGCTCTTTAAAACGAAGCATTCTCAACTTCGCGTGACTAGACTATTTAGTGGATAAGAGTATATCTATCCTTCTCTCTGATCCATTTGGAGGCATATAGAATACAATAGGGGATTGGAAAATTATATAGGGTTGCTACTGAGAGTGGCTGGTCCCTCACATGACCCCATTTCATGTAGTAGCATACTCATACTGTCATATGCAGGGATATGTATGAAGAAGCTTATCTTCTAGCCATTCCTGCCTCCAACCCCAGGCCTTCTGCGTGGATCATGCCTAGAGTTTGCGCCTCCATAGTCATAATCCTGAATCTCCGTGAGAATCTTTCTGTTGTGCCCCTGCATTTCGAGCATAAAGAAATTTGTATTTCGAATTTAGCTTATGAATGAACATAAAAGTTATAAATATATTTATCTCGTATTTGTTGATTTTAAGCATAAGTTATATCCATTTATCTCTTATAGAAGTGACCAACCATCACAGAAAACATCAGGAGCTAGAAAGTGTTAGCTACCACTTGCATGTATGATATATGGAACAGAAATAACATAACACATTAAACATTGCTTTAGATGGCTATAACAAAAACTTTGAGATCAACATAGGCAAACCTTTATCAACTTTGGAGTAATACCATTGTCAAATTCTACCACTATGGTTTGGCCTGCATGACAAAAGAACTTGTTCAAGTATATATGTATTTAATGACTGGGTAAAATATTAGGAAGAAGAAATAGCAGACACCATACCTGCAGACGCATTGAAGAGAACAATTAGAAGGATGATGCTGAGTACAATAGTGGGTTTAGGCATGTTGATATGTGCTAACCGCTAATAGATTGTTATTCCCTTTGGAGAATTGTTGGCAAGAAGCCATTGTTTCTCTGCCCCTTTTATACATGAATGCTGGGTCAGCCTGTACGAAAGAGAAGGTTGCAACTTTAGATATGGTCTACCAGTAATGATTGTTCAACAGGATTATGATGAAACTTTATATTCCACAACACAAGGTCAACTGCATCTAGCTGAAGCTACTTTAAAAGTTACATTTGGTTTCCAGTAACTAAAACCAACATTGATTGCACTGCATTTTCTTCTAAAGCATTTTTGTGTTAACATAATTTACGCTGTCTACATCTATCATAATAGATGAAATGTCACCTTATAGTTTCGAACTGTTGATAGCACCAATTAGGTTTCAATGTTTTTGTAGTCTCCCTGCTTATCAGATAGGCACACAACACTTGCTTTACTTGTAAACATATTATCGCAATTTGATTATGTCCTAATAATTTTACGAGCATGGAGTTTCGTACAGTATACCAATGTCATGAAGACAAAACAGCGCCATCTCTGTTTGTTATCACAGTACCTATTTGCTGCATTATAAAACCTTTAATATTTAAACTACCGTAGTAATACAATTTCAATCGAAGGAGTGGCAATGTATCAGATAACCAAAGACTGGTACAGTTCACCCACTATATCAAATGGTAAGTGCTGAGCGAATGGGGCAGGCAACAGTAAGTGGAGTGAGTGCACACTGACAGCTGTCACAGTGTGCTAGAGGAGAGTGGAGTGAGAAAAATACAATGTAAATGGACGAAGCTACAAGTGCAAGCGCAACAGTACTCCCACTAGCAGATCCATCGGTCAAAAGGAAAAACAACTGGCTCGTTATCTTGTGGGGATCCTGTTTGAGATCTTCCCTATCAAGCATTGTTTATACGATTGGCATATGCGTATACATATTCTGTTGATTTGTCTTGCTATACCCTATCCTTCTGCGATATGTGCCCGTATGCCCGTTCTGTTTATGGCTGGTTCTGTGACCTAACCACCCACGTATCCACTGTACCACTACCTTTGCAAATTGAAAGGATCACGACCAAGATGCAGGTGTGTTGTTGGCCGCTCATTATGTCATCCTAGGCAGCGAGCACCTCCGTGAAGTTGACCGTCTATTTGTTGGTTTTCAGCATTGTGACCTGTGAGAGAAAAATGGATGCAACAGGAGAGTAATTTCAGAGTCGCTGCTTTTTCTTTATCCTACAATAGACTAGCCACTACTTGTTTACAGTCCCGAGTGCAGCAGGTTTTAGAAAATGGCAATCCCACTATCTTGCTACCTTAATGTGTGAAACCACATACACAGATCTTTCTTGAACAACGTGACTACACATGTAAAGAAGCTATGTCATGACAAGGCTGAAAATGTCAACATCACACCAGTGCACGTGTGGCTGTGCAAGGGTTACATTACGATTGCACTAGATGAATTAGTAGTCAGCACAAGGTCCATTTTGAACTATAAAGGCTTGACCGAGATTATTGCACCTTAGCACAACCTTTTATAGTCAGGAAGCAAAAAACTCTGAAACATAGTACGAGGAGATGGAGCTAGAGCCAAATGGATTCACATTTTTCTTTACTCCAGGAAAAAGCATCCAATATGGCATATGCCTACTGTTGCATAATACACGAGGCAGATAAATCGTTTCTTGAATATGCGTTAGGCCTTAAATAGATGAGAACAGTGAGAAGCACTATCAGTGGTTAGATGGCCCTTCAAGCCAGAGGCATCTTTGCTACATGTCGACATTTTGGAGCTACGAGGCAGCTTTGTTTCTTGTCCGTTTGCTTAAACATCGTTTTCTTATGGAGATGCATTTCTGATCTTTGAAGCAACTTTACCTTCATTAGTGGTTCAGTGCTTTCCAGTGTGTAACACCCGCTAATCAAGAATCCCAGATTACATGTATGCAGGAACTAGTGTCAAAGCAAAACATTGTTCTGGGGTTGTGATGTAAACAACTTTTAGATGCAAATATTTTCTTTATAGCATTCATTTTGGGATGCAAGCTTCTTGTACATGTAGCACAGCCTGCAAAACGTCAGATCATAGCTTTTGTTGGTCAGTGCTTGACTCCCAATGCATCCTATAATTCTGATAGCGAAATACCAGGAGCTCAGTATGGCCCAGTTAATGCTGTCTTGTGTTTTTCTTCTTTTAGGCATTCTTTTCATTCGCATGGAATTACAGGGTGAAGTTGAGCAAAGTTACATCACTAAGGCACCATGCATGATTCCAAGTTTTAATGTTCCATCATTACATTTTGCAGGATCAAGGAGGCGCTCTTTTCAGACTGGGCTCGTAGTTTTGTTGTACACACTACACTGGGGAGGAGTCTGGGACAACTTCCATAATCAAAATTCACGGGGCTTTTCATCGTCAGATCTCTGAAACTTCTTCAGCAGCCCTCCCAATATATATAGTGTGAATGAAAGCAGCCTGTTCTTTCTTGACTGTCGTCTGCGTTGCTTCAGTGTTGACATGGGATCGAAATAATCAGATTCGCTGAGCGAGGTGTATCGGTCCATCTTGTTGTTGTCTTAGATATTGTATCGATATTGATATATTCGATTCACCTTTGGGCTACCACGAACCTTGTCTTAGCGACATGAACTAGAGGTAACTGCTAGTGCTGGAGAAAGCTATGCAATGAAGTTTTGCTTCTCTTTTGACTTTTGAGAGAACTACCCTATCCAATATAACTTTTGGGAAGTCCAAATGGTTCGAATATTCCGAATCAGGCCTGGGCGGCTGTACTTAGCACATTGTGTTGGGCTCGTAGCTCGTCGGTAAATTGGGTAGTGTCAGTCTGTCAGATGGCTTCCTCGAGCGAAGCTGGTGGGTCTCTTTCACCTATCAGCACGCAAGAGATCATATCTGGGAGCTGCTATTCACCGCATTTAGCTGGACCGAGCATCCCGGCCGTCTCAAGTGAATTCATGAGCCGCTCAAATGCAGCCCGACAAGAACTTACTGACCTTTTTTTTCTTGTTTTCTTTCTGTTTAAATTAAAAAATGTTTACACTTGAAAAATGTTAATATTTTAAAAAGTCCAAACATGAAAATTGTGAAAATTTAAAATATTCAGATTTATTAAATGTTGAAATTTGAAAAAAGTTCAAAATGGAAAAGGTTCAAAACTGAAAAATGTTCAAAAATAAAAAATCTTCAAATGTTAAAAATAAAAATAATCAAATTTATAAAATGTTGAAATTTGGGAAAATTAAACTAAAATGTACAAAATTTAAAAATGTTCAAAATTTTGAAAAATTCAAAAACTGACCGACAAAAATAGAAAAACGAGCTAAAAACAAGAACAAAACCAAAGACACTGAACATAAGAAAATATTGTAGAAAACCAACGAAAAAGCCAATGTGTGCTCACTTCATGCGGCCCCGATGATTGGGGCCGTAGTAAGCGGCGAATATGGTTCACCATCAGATCTATGAATGCAAAGGGGAGATGCTGCTAACTGTTTTGTTAGGGAATAAATGGCGTCTATCCACACATGATATGGCCACCAGTTACCTTTTCGCTCGCGTGTCTAGGGTTTTGGTGACTCAGTTGCTATGTTGATTGCCGGCGAGGTATAACGTGGATCCACTGTCCCTGATCCAAAACTAGACGTCCCCACCCCTTGTTCAGACTGATCAAGGGATTGGCCTGCCCAACTGCCTGCTCTTGGTGTAGGGGTGGGGGTAGATCTAGGGCAGAGTTTGGGGATAATAGAAGAATGGCATCTGGAAGCGGGGATGCAATTAGAGGGAGGGATAACATGGACCTAATTTGGTAGGTACTGTTGAAGAAGCTCAATTTGCAGGGTTCGGTGAAAGAGGAGGTGAAGGTGGAAGGAGAAAACCTGGAGAAGTTGAAGGAAGAGGCTAGTTGATGGCATTACCCCCATTTGCATACTGACAAATCTTTGAGTGTTGCATCTCTCTTCAAAATTCCGATGTCGGCTTGGGGCCTGACGAGGAAGGTTACTTGGCGGCCAGTCTAGTACAATAAGTATGTGATTCAGGCTGCATGCCTCGGGGATTGGATGCGTATTATGGAGGAGGGGCCGTGGATCTTCATTGGGAAGTCCTTGACCATTCTCAAGTTTTGGTCCATCTTTTGGCTTACAATGGACGGTGCAAGGATTAATGCCTCCATTCCATCCACCACAACACTACTAAGTGTCGAGCTTTCATGCAATCTACCATTGTACTATTATATGTCGGTAATGAGCATACTACGACACATAAATATCCACAGACCTTGCTTGCCACCGGGAAATCGCATCCCTAGGCAAAGAATTGCCGTCGGGAAATCATATCCCCGAGTAAAAAAACTTTTGCATACTATTTTTTTCTTGTACCATCCAAGAAATCCGATTGTAGGGGGTGGGAGGGGAGCATTCTTGTAGTGCCACGTGACCTCTGGTCCGTTCTACGATGGTGTGAGCGAGTGAGATCAAGACGTGCTTGCGATTTCGGGTTCACGCTTGCACCTCGTGTGCATGACTTGAAGTGACTCAATAAAGAATAACATGTCTCTGAGTGAACAGTAAGGCATGTATAAACAAACTACGTAGTCATTACTCATCCACCACGTGTCACGCCCAGTGTTGGGTTCATTGCATGGAAAATAAAAAAATTCTACCACAAAAACGAATAAATCCAAGATCCAATCGAGATCGATCGTTTCGGTGCTGCAATCTGGCAGCACTTCCGTACTCGGTCACACGTACGGTGTCGATGAAGTCCTTCTCTCCCCGTTCCAGCGGGCAGCGGAGGAGTAGATCCCCTCGGAATCCCAGCAGCATGACGGCGTGGTGATGGTGGTGGAGGAGAATTCCTGCAGGGCTTCGCCCAAGCCGGAGCAGGAGAAACTGTGAGGGAGGAGAGGTGGCAGATTAGGGTTGCGTGCGGAGCAGCTATGGCCGGCCAACCCATCCCTCTATATGTAGTAAGGGTTTCCCAAAACCCATCTAGGGACGGCGCCTGGTGGGCCCATACCATGCCTAGGCGCGGCCTGGGGTGGGCCCGCGCCTAGGGGTGGTCTGGCCCACTCTCGGCCTTTCTCCGTCTCCCCTTTTGACTCCTTCTGTGTGACAAAAAAATAGGAACTTCTATTTTTATTTTGTCCAATTCCGAGAATATTTTGAGAACAACTTTTCTGAAATACAAAACAGCATAATTCTTCCAGAACAATTCCAAAACATAACTTGCCTCCGGACCATTCCAGACCTCCTCGTGATGTCCTGGATCCCATCCAAGACTCTGAACAATATTCGGTCTCCATCTCATATTCCGTATCTACTAAACAACATCGAACCTTAAGTGTGTCACCCTACAGTTTGTGAACTATGCAGACATGAACGAGACCTCTCTCCGATCAATAACCAATAGCGGGACCTGGAGATCCATAATGGCTCCCACATATTCAGCAATGACTTCATGATCGAATGAACCAATAACATACGATACCGATTCCCTTTGTCGCGCGATACTTTACTTATCCGAGGTTCGATCATCGGTATCTCTATACCTAGTTCAACCTCGTTACCGATAAGTACTCTTTACTCGTACCGTGGTATGTCATCCCTTCTGACCTAGTCATATGCTTGCAAGCTAATTGAATGATATTGCATTGAGAGGGCATATCTATCCGTCATCAGGATGGACAAATCTCACTCTTGATCCATATGCCTCAACTCATACTTTCTGAATACTTAATTCCATCTTTATAACCACCCATTTACGAAGTGGCGTTTGATGTAATCAAAGTACCCATCCATTGTAAGTGATTTACATGATCTCATGGTCGAAGGATTAGGTTACTATGTATCGAAAGCTTATAGCAAGACGAACTTAATGACTTGATCTTATGCTACGCTTATTATGGGTGTGCGTCCATTATATCATTCTCCCAATGACATAACCTTGTTATTGACAACATCCAATGTTTATGATCAGGAAACCATGATCGTCTATTAATCAACAATCTAGCTTAATAAGAGGCTTACTAGGGACTATTATATATATGTTTACATAACGCACGAGTATTAATGTTTTCGGTTAATACAATTATAGCATGGGATGCAAACATTTATCATAAGCTCAAAGATATAATAATAACCACTTTATTATTGTCTCTTGGGCATATCTCCAACATCCAGCGTTGTCCTGCACAACGGGCGCTCTGTGCTACCTCCTCCCTGATGCAGCGGCGGTGGAACACGTGCCCCGACGGTAGAGGACTGCGAACCGACCGCACCTACCAAAGTCAGATATGTACACCGCGCAGACGGTATGCACGTCGCCCTGGGTAAGCCACCCCTTTTGGCGGGTATATGACGAAGGGTATGATCCATCGTCGAAGTGTGATCTCTAGCGTGATGAAGCGATATAGTGGAACCACAATGGTCATGAACAATGCTCGTCCTTTCGCGATGTACACCCTTCTTGTCGAAGGAGACATCCCAACATGGAATGTCGGTACCACTCAATAGTTGTGTTTCAAATTGCAAGGTATGTGGGGGGGGGGGCGTTGCCCCCTTGCCCCTAGCTTTGGATTAAATGGTGATGAATTTTTTTTGGAAGGGCTTAGATGGATATTTTGGTCTCCCCCACCCCTAAAATACTTATGTTTTTCTTTCCCCGCCGTGCAATATCAGTCGAACTCCGCCACTATCGGTCAGTGCCATGTGTGCAGGTTTAATATGAGGATGAAAGGAGGATGGCTATGTTGATAGGTATTATGTTTCAAGTTTTATAGCATTGTGTCAAGGCATGTACAATAGAGTAACATCAACCTTATTTAGAGTTGTCACATTGGTTTTTCTGCTGAGTTGATGGAAAGAGAATGAAAGCAAAATCACTGTCACATTGGTTTTTTGCTAAGTTGATGGAAAGAGAATGAAAGCAAAATCATGATCTCTTAGAAATTATACGAGAACTAGGATATTTTTGTATTGTACCACATGTCTTTCCTTAGCAACACAATTTTCTACTATAAATTATTTAACTCCCACACCATTAACTATAAGGGATGAAACTAAGACCTCCTTTGATTCATAGGAATCGTATAGAAATTGTGTAGGATTTAGATTCTAGGAAAAAAATTCTACAAAATATGTTTAAATTATGAAAACCTATTATAGGAACTAATTATATAGAAATTATAGTGTAAATATTATGGAAATTCCTTTACAACAATCAAACACAATTCATCTTTTCATAGGATTTAAGTAGGTGTGACATTCTGATCATATGCTTTTCCTATCCCAAGAATCAAATGAGGCTTAAAAGATGATGTGTTGTATGGACTATATCTTTTGCCTTGTTTAAATGATGTATGTATCAAAAGAATTATTTCCTGTGTTGCATGACGTGGTGACCTTGCACCATGCTCCAGGCTCCAGGCCGAGCACCGACACATGCCTCGCCGGCATGCTCGAGCGGAGCAGGCACGAGCCCAAGAAGAAAGGCACCGACCACTCACATTGAAAAAAAGGCTCGATGTGGCAAACTCGCAGCCGCGTAAGATATCTATCCTAGGTCGAGCCCATCACGACTCACGACGTCGACCCACCCACACCCAGCCACACAGGCACCTCGATGAACGAGCCCATCCTCCCTTCCCTGCTTTTCTCCATTATTTTTCTCCGGCTATGGCAGTTTGAAGCACCAGGCAGAGGCGGACACCTGGGAACTCCCCGCCCTTCACAACGCGTGTCCTCCCGACGTGGCGCTCATGTACATGCCCCGTCGCGCCACGTGCCTGAGCTCCTCTCCAAGCTCAACCGCTATAAAGATACCAGTCGACGAAGTTGCTCATCACAACAACAAAGCGCTCAGCATTGCAAACATCCAAAGCAACCTACATTGGATCACACTCTTCGAGCTCTATCCAGCTTTTGTTTGTACACTTCTCGAGTCCTATCCAGTATCTGCTCCTGCCGTAAGCTTGCGAAGAAGAATGGCTTCTCGTCAGGATCAGGCTAGCTACCACGCCGGTGAGGCCAAGGCCCGCGCCGAGGTTAGTTTCGTGAGCCATGTCGTCCCATGTCGATATGTCATTTTTCCCGAGAGACTTAACACTGTTTTTGGTGCTGCATTGCAGGAGAAGACGGGGCACGTGATGGGCGCGGCGCAGGAGAAGGCGCGGGAGGCCAAGGACACGGCCTGCGACGCCGCGGGCCGCGCCATGGGCAGGGGCGGCGACGCCAAGGAGGCGACCAAGGAGAAGGCCTACGAGGCCAAGGACGCGGCGTCGGACGCCACGGGCCGCGCCATGGACAAGGGCCGCGGCGCCGCGGAGGCCACCAAGGAGAAGGGCTGCGAGGCCAAGGACAAGGCGGCCGGGACCGCGCAGCAGACCGGGAGCTACATCGGGCAGACGGCCGAGGCGGCCAAGCAGAAGGCGGCCGGCGCCGCGCAGTATACCGTGGACACCGCGCGCGCGGGCGCGGAGCAGACTGGGAGCTACGTCGCGCAGACCGCCGAGGTTGCCAAGCAGAAGGCCGGCGCCGTGGCGCAGTACGCCGTGGATACTGCCGTCGCCGGCAAGGACAAGACCGGCAGCCTCCTCGTGCAGGTACACTACTGTTACTTTCTTGCTCGCGGTGATCGTTGAATCTTGCAACAAACGTTCTCGAGATTTAAGTTTGTGTGTGCTTTGTCTGTAGGCAGGGGAGACGGTCAAGGGCGCGGCGGTGGGGGCCAAGGACGCGGTGATGAACACCATCGGAATGGGCGGCGGCACCACTAACGGCAGCGCCAACGTCCCAGCCAAGGACACGAGCACTTACAAGCCTGCGACTCGGGATTACTAATTGTGCCTGTGTCAAAGCGCACATAATGTATCTTTCTAAGTTGTACTTTGATATTTCTACAGAGTCCATCTGTTACATCTTTGGTTTCTAATTTAGCGTTTACCCTGTGGAGGTTGTCACTTGTCAGGACGTAGCCAAATGTTAGAGGCAGGCATTCCTGACTCCTCCCTTCCATGCTTCATTTTTCAGAGTCTAATAAAGTTTGGAATTAGTAATCATGTTGCTTGAATGTGCATCCATTTGCTATCCTGAGGCCCGATTGGTGGGTGACGCTGTGTGGCTAGGTAGGATAGAGTGGAACAGGCCAAAAACAATGGTCTGCATTTTGTTTGGAGTTCCAGATTGTATCATTCGATGTATTTTGGGCCTTGTGCAACTATGACAATGCAATGTTCAGCTCAAGTTTACCGTCACCTCCACTCTTCAGCAGTGAGCTTAACATGGTGCAAACCTTTTTCTTCTAGCTTTCTTGATAACCGTAGACATTATTTTTATGCATTCACATTGCTGTTCCTCTTGTTCTTTTAAGCTAGGATGTCGCCCTGCTCGATACCATACAAATAGCAGTATAACATTAATCAGGAATAGTTCAACAATGATGATCAAGAGGAATGCAAACATTTTTCTTCTTGTTTTCTTGTCAACCATAGATATCATTTTTATGCATTCACGTTAACTGGGCCTACTGTTTCTCCTTTTCTTCCAAGCTAGGATGTCGTCATGCTCGATACCGTGGCCACCATGCACATCATCAGGAGTAACATCAACCTCATATGAGACATAGCCATCTAAGACATAGCCATCCACGACTCAGCCTAAAATCCAGTTATAAATGATGCAACATGCAAGAACAAGCTTTACTGGAGTGGGAAAAATGAGGAATGACTTTTGGTCAACGATTTTGAACAATATTTTCAATGTGTAAAAGCCCTCCCGATGGTAGCCCTGAGGCTAGAGTGTCTAAGATTAAACAACTCATCTGCATTATGTTGCTTTATTCTTGAAGAAAACTCGTTCAGATGATATGTAGTTTTCCACATTGGTGGCAGGATTCCAGTCCGACAAGCATAAATTCATCTTCAGGGTAGAACCTACCATCAGGAAGATGTATGCCATCTGATCTGCTCAGGCTGCTTGTTAGAATGCTTGTAGCATGGGTTGATTCTTCCCAGCCAGTTAGCACATAAGTACACTTCAGATTGAAATCAACAACAAGTAGCACATTGTGGGTGGCATAGTGTTTCCTGCCTCTGTTTGCTGCTGTGCGATGCTAACAACAAACAACCAAGCTTTTATGTATTGTGTTGTTCTTAAAAGTGCGTAAAGTTTGTGCTCACCTTGAAGTATGGATACCATCTTTTGTTGTTTCGTATCTTGCTTGGTGTTTTACTAGAAGGTGGCTTGATCATCTCTTTGCATAAAAGACTTGGTTAAAATAGTGGGATATATATAGTCTCTGTGGCTTGAATGTGTTATGCATAACTGTAAACCTCTAGTTATGGCCAACAAAATGAAGAAGCATAGCAATTTGCTCTTCCACACAAGTATGGATACTATCCTGCAGTAAAGCTCTCTCCCTAAACCTCTTAAGTAGTTCATAGAAGGGGGATATTTTCATCCTCGGCATCAGAATAGACTTTATATCATTGGTGTTGCAAATGAAGTTCAGATTGTCAATCCTCTCTTGATCTAAGGCAAGCATCAGACCATAAGTCACTGGTGGATACACAACTCGCATATAACTGATCTCCAGTTGTCAAGGGTACTCCTCGGCAGTGCCCTCCGTTTGGGGCTTAGGGTAGATGGAATTCTGTAGGCTGAAACGAGACATCGGTTATCAAACAAGCGGGGAAAGCGATTTACCCAGGTTCGGGGCCCTCGATGAGGTAAAACCTTTACGTCCTGCCTGTCTGGTCTTGATTATGAAAATATCGGGTTACAATGGGGTACCGAAGGTTTCGGCTGTGATCTCGTCGAGAGGCTAAGTTCTACGGGGACCTAGCTCTGGACTTATGGTGGCTAAAATTGCTAAGATTGCGTGTGTGTCCCTCGGCAGCCCCTCTCCTATCCCTTATATAGGGGGCCAGGTCTCGAGAGATCTGTCTGGGTACAACTAGGTTACAAAGGCCCCTAGTTCTAGACTTTCCTTGTATTCTTCGTTTCTCCATCTTGTTCTTCAAGGAAACTTCTTCGGCACCGACGTAGTGGCCCACCTTGCCATCGGGTGTCTTCATGGGCCTCCAGTTGGGCCGTATAGGATAGAGCAATAACAGTTACCCGAAGGGTAATGCCCATGTCAGTAGCCCCCGAGTGTCTAGCCAAAGATATTTCGGGTAGAGACTAAAGTGTGCCTCCACCGAATGGTCTTCTCTCTTGATAATTCTTGTCCTCCTTGTAATAGCATCTCCTCCTTCTATCGGGTGTGCGTCCAGCGCTCCCGATGGGAGTAGCCCCCGAATCTAGGTACGGATGCTTGCAATCCGTACGTAGACTCAAGTTGTGCCACTCGAGTGTCTTCTTCTGCCGAAACTTTCTGCAGGTCTTCATAGGTCATCCGATACATTTGCATCGGGGCTTCAATTCTTCAAGTAAGGGTTTAATACGTAAAGGATATCGAGTAACGTGCCCAGCTTTGCTGGTTAACTGCCGAAGGCAAAACAACGCTACTCCACACAGAATCAAGTCCCCGGGCATGATCCTGGAGTGCAAAAAAGTTTGTCGGGTGCGTAATCGGCGCTCCCGATGGGAGTAGGACTTGAGCTCCTGGTATTCAATCTTTCTTCCTCGTCTAAATTTATCGGGTGCGCGTCCAGCGCTCCCGATGGGAGTAGCCCCCGAGTCTAGGTGCGGATGTTTCCAACCACGCATAGACTCAAGTTGATCCACTCAATGATTAAAATTTTCCTCGGATGCTTCAATCAGAGTCGACGCCTTTCATGACATCACTGATGATGTCACCACTGCTGTGGTTTGACTGACAAGACGTGACCTGCCAGGCCCACCCTACTTCTGCGGGGGCAGTTTTAGGAAATGACCGGTGCTTGCGCATCGACCGAGTTGCCTCCTCGATTTCCGCACATCGTGGGAATAATGGGCCGCTGGTTCTGTTTTCTCTAGGGCGACACGTGTACGACTGGATCTCTGTCCACCTCCCACGATTGTTTTGGAGTTATGGCCACGATTTTCCATCAACTCATGCTATAAATAAGGGGTCTTCCCATTGTTTTTACTCTTTACGCTTCCACACTGCTCATCTTCTTCCTCAGCCTTTCTTTTCACCTCTGCCCCTTCTCTCAAGAGCTTCGGACGCCATGGGCAAGAAGAAGAGCACCAACGCGTCAGGCACGAGCAAGGCCAGCCGTGATTGGAGCGCCTCCACCATTTCGAATCGCAAAGTGAACAAGCTGCGCACCCTCGGCCTCATCTCTTCATCCGACAACGACATTCATCTCCCAGGTCCATCTTCTCGCCCAAAGCCTCCTAAGGGCTTCACTGTTATGTTCGTCACCTTCCTGTTTCGTGGGCTTTCTCTTCCTGCCCACGAATTTCTTCGTTCCCTTCTCTTTTTCTATGGGATCCAGCTCTGGCAGCTGACCCCAAATTCCATTCTTCATATCTCCATTTTCATTACCGTATGCGAGGCTTTCCTCGGCATTGACCCCCACTGGGGTTTATGGAGGAAAATCTTTTATGTCAAGCGCCATAACAAAAACAATGCCCCCCGTTTACGTGGCGTTGGCTTTGTCGTTAGAAAGGAGGTTGATTATTTCAACTTCCCGATGAAAGAATCCATCCAGGGTTTGCGCCATAAATGGTTCTATCTGCGAGATATTCCAGCATCTGAGCGGCGCTCCAACCTTCCTCCATTTGAAGATGTTCTGGTGGCTCAGCCGAAGAAGTCTTGGCGAAACACCTTGTCTCCCGAAGAAAGCGCTATAGCCGATAAGCTGTTCGACCAGGTCGTAGACCTAAAGAACGCATGCGGCTTGATGATGTGCGGCACTGAGGTAGTCTCGGTGTTCTTAAAACGTCGGGTGCAACCGCTGATGTCCCGGCCTCACCAGTTGTGGATGTATGTTGGTAAGGACGACAAGTCAAGAGTTAGCTCAGCCGACCTGTCGGATGACAAACTTTGCGACGAAGTGTGTCGTCTTACTTGCCTTAGCATGAAGGACAACATTGTCCTGTCCTCGGCTCGCCCTCCGTATGATTTCAAGCACCTTCCAGCTGAGGTAATTTTCACTGTACTTGCTTTGGTTACTATTGTTATTCTGCTTTCTGATCTTCTACTAATTTTTCCATCTGTCAATAGGCCTCCACCGTAGCTCAATGTTATCCCCCTACACCCGAAAGTGGTGTACAACTAGAGGACGACGATGACGACTCCGAAGAGACTGAGGATGCCCAACACGCCCTTGAGGATAGCGACGTCCAAGGGGACGACGCCCCCGAAGATGTTTTCACCAGGAGTAGGCGGTGCAGGATGATAAATGAAGACTTAATCACAACGGCTGAATCGAGTCCTAGCGGACAAGATGAAGATGACGATGAAATTGCATCGCCTCCCCTGCTGCCACAGGCTTTTTTGCTGCCGAAGACGACTTAGACCTGTAAGTGTCTATTTTTCTATTTGCAGCTAACCTTCTTTGTTTCACATGATGAATGTCCTTGCTTTTCAAGCAGCTCTGACGATGACGATGAGCTTCCTCTCGCAAATAGGGCTAAGTTACTCTCCGGGAAGGCCAAGTCAGCCAAGGAATCGAATCCTTCGCCTGCCGAACCAACGCCGCCCTCAAGGATGACCGTGGCGAAGATTCCGGTGTCGAAGGTCATTCCTCCTGGCAACGCCACCGTTCCATCAGCTGCCCGTGATCATGTAAGTGAATCATTTGACTTTCTTCTTTTGCGATAAATTTCCATACTTGGCTAAGATTCTTTGACCTATCCTTTGCAGCCAATTTATGCGACAGTTGACGCTATGGCAGATTTTGCTGATCAATTTACTCGTCTGGAGTCCGAGAATGCTCAGCTTCGGAAGACCATCAAGATTTCGGCTGGCTAAGTGCTGGAGGCTAACAAGCTCACAACCGATGCTCAAAATGAAAACATCTTGCTGAAAGATGAACTGAAGAAGCTGAAGCAGAAGATGAAGGATGATCATGATGCCAGACGCGAGGCTGCTGTCGCCGCCGATAAAAAGGAAGGCGCCCTCCGCGAGTCTATCATGAACTTGCTTAGTAAGTTTCTTTGTATTTAAGTGCAAGATATTTCTACGATATTGTCCTCCAGATTGCTTATTCGCCATTTTTCAGATGCTGCCGACGTGCCTATCAATCGAGCATGCAAGCTTCGAGAGGACTCGATGTCTTATGCACTCTCACTCGCCACTAATGCCAATATACAAGTTCTTGGACTGCTGCAAAAAACCAAGGGAGCACTGTCGAGGTTGTTCTCGATGATATTCTCGAAGATAAAGCAAGACAAGACTCTTGGCGAGATGGCAGATGCTTTCTTCATCGACCCTTCTGAGCCTATAGAGGTAATAAAGCGGCGCTCCCGTTTGTTTGGAGCAGTCCTTACATTTCAACTGCTGATGGTGTAAGAGCAAAGTTTACACCCCAAGTTTTGTGTGTTTGATGACAACACTTGAGTAATCTCACCGTGTGCCTTGAGTATAATTGTTAGATTTGCAAGTGCACGGTGACCTCGCTGGACACGTCAAGATCGGAAGACTGAAGCGTAGTTGATAGGTTTTCTGGTTTTGTGTGTGTATCGCGAGGTGACATGGCTGGAGAGAAAAAGGGAAGAAAACCAGTTTTAGCCAGGCCGGTACTACCGGTACCTGTAGCGGTAGTACCGCTACCCCTATAGGTACCGCCCAACGGTACCGCTCTGAGTTCTGCACTGAAAGTGTCCCACAATACGAGTTGCGGTACCCCTGCAGTACCTGGAGAGCGGTAGTACCGCTCACGGTACCGCCTAGGTACTGTAAACTAGTTACGGCAGTACCGCTCTGGTACCGCTTTGGATCCAGTAAGGTTTGGACCCCATTGCGGTACCTCGAGCGGTACCGCGAGCGGTAGTACCGCTCTGCGTCCACATGGACCAGATCTGGGGAATTCGAACTCAGAGCGGTAGTACCGCTTACCCAAAGCGGTAGTACCGCTTAGGCAAAAACTGGGCATAACGGTTGGATTTGGAGGAGCCTATTTAAGGGCTCCTTCTTCCCCAACACGATTTTATCTCTTCCCTCTCTCTCTCCTCCATTTTTGCTGAGCTTAATCCTTGAGGTTCTCCCCATCCATCCAACCAATCATGCCCAAACTTCGAGGAGTGGTGGAGGAGACCCCGATCTATAGTTCTACCAAGAGAGATTTCACGAATACTAGCTATTCCTTAGTGGATCTTGGTGGTAGGGTTCCTATGGTGGAGCATTGGAGATGTGCAGCTATGGAGGCTAGCTTGGTGATGTACTAGCTCCATAGGGTGTTGGGAGCATCCTTGTGTGTGGAGCTCGCCCCAACCTTGTGAAGGAATCACCGCCTCGACCGGTGCCTTAGTGGAAGAGGGAGAGCACCTTCGTGGAGCTCTCTCGAGGAAGAAGGTGAGGCCTTCCTTCGTGGTGTGGCCGTCTAGTCTCTTGTGTGAGACTAGCACCTCCTCAACGCAGACGTACTTCCTATTGTGGAAGGAACTGCGGGAAACAAACCTCGCCTCGCCTCCGCGCCCCCCGTTGTCTCGCTCCTTACTCTCGTTATCTTGTTGATTCCTTTACTTGTTGCACTTGTCCTAGAATCATTGTAGGATCACCCCTATCGCTAAAGTTCTCACCTTTACCTTCTGTTGCATAAAAATTGAAAAAGACTAAAACTTGCCGTAGCGCCATTCACCCCCCCTCTTGTTCGCTACGATCCATTCAAGTGGTATCAGAGCAAGGTTTTCTTGCTCGGGCTTTACCGCCTAAGAAATGGCCGAACAAGAGGTGGATAAGAATGGGTCACCTTCCCTTGTGCCACCCGCTCCATCATCTCCCATCGATTCCACAACAGCTACGTTGGATGACCTCAAGAAATTGGAGTCATCCATCGTTTCCCAAATGAAGGCGATGATGATGGAGTTGGTTGTACAAAAACCAAACCCCATCGCTAATCCTAATGCAAGTGCCGAGGATCCCCCACCAAAAGCTAACCCCTTCCTCTTGTTGATTTTGTCGCGCAAGCGACAAAAGATCCACAAAAGGAAGGGCTTGGGGAGACCGGCACTTCGACAAAAGGAAAGGATGATGAGACACCGGTTGCGGAACGTCTAGGGGGTTATCATGCGGTGCCACCACCAAATGATTACACCATAAACGTTCCAATACCTATGCCGCATATCTTGTCGCATGGTTCACCACCGTTACTTGAGTCAAACAACTTTGAGAATTGGCAATTCTTAATGCGTTCTCATGTGCGCAGCGCTTCTACCGAGCTTTGGCGTATCATCGAGGAGGGCTATTCACCACGAGATCCAAAGAGCTTGACAAGAAGAGATGTGGTGGATGACCAACTCAACGCCACCGCCATCACCATGATTCACATGGCCATCACGCCCAAGGACTGTGCTCATATCCGCTCGCTCAAGACCGCCAAGGAAGCATGGGATAAACTTGAGAAGCTTTTCCTCGGAAATGCAAGCATCCAAAGCTCTCGTTTTGATGAAGTGAACAACATGGCCGACAACTTCGTCATGATTGAAGGAGAGTCCCCCGAAGAAATGTATCGGTGCCTCATCGCTCTTGCCGTACAAATGCAAGATCTTGGAGCAACGTTTGTGGATGACCATTGGATCAAGCACAAGTTCTACAACGCTCTCCTCCCTTATGAGGAAGTGAAGTTGACGGCTATCCGCCAAAACGCCTCCTTCCGTGCTATGATATCCGATGAAGTTCTTAGCGAAGTCATCGCTTTGGACATCTCCAAGAAGAATGCGCAGGATCTTGTTGCTCGCGCCCACAACTCCCGCAAGCCCAACCTTGCATTGAAGATGAAGGTACATGAAGCTAGTGAAAGCAATGAGGATCCCGTTGAGTGGGGACCGGATGATCTCAAGGCCAACTATCATGAGCACATGGCTCTCGCCGCCAAGAAATTTTGGGATGGAAACATGTCCCGAAGCACAAGACCAAGAAGATCACGTGATTCTCCAAGAAGTTTCTCCAAGAGCTCAAAGGAGGGGCAAATGGGAAGAATGTAATAACCCAGAACATAGGAACAACGAAGGGTAGATTTAGAAATGGGATGTGCATTTCATCGCAAAACGGGGCAAATTTTCGCGCCTTATTGCAACTAAACCTAAGAGGGATCGAGGTTCTCTCTCATTTTGCACTTAGGGTTAGGCAATGTGAGTTAGGGAAATTTCGACATGATCTCTTTTGTATCTTGTTACTTTGGGGAATGATTGCATTTGATAAGTGTTAAACATTTAACTATAAACATCCCACAATATAAACAATGAATTTATAATTCAAACACAAGATATAAATTCAAATCACTTTGAATTTCCAAATGAATATCAAATACAATATTTAATCAAGAATATAAACATTACATCATACAAAAGCTCATAAACCAAAACTTGAGCTTTATTGATATACAACACAAATTACAAAGTCTTTACAATATTCTTGATACAAGAATTGAGACATAATGAACAGAAATAAAAAGAGGAAAATTACAAGTTTATTCTAAACTAAAACCTAGACTAAGTGGCTTGAGGATGATCTTCTGGCCATAGCACAATTCAAACCTGCAAAACAAAGAACAAGAACTAGCCAGAGTGTAAGTATTAGAAATTCAGTTTGGACAGTTAGCAAAGTAACACAGAAATTCAGTTTGGATAGTGCACACTGTCACAGCACACTTGTGCTTGTCCAAATTCAGTTTGGCAGACCAGAACTGAGCAAGCCACAGGGGCTCAAGTTTCAGCATATGAGTGTTGTTGCTAACCAAGCAACAGCAAGGAAATGCAAGGGGTGAGTCATAAAGTAACCAGGCTTGTGTGTCATGGCTAGGGAAGAAGTAGAGACCATATAAATAGCACACAAACCCTAGAACCATGACAGTCGACCAGAAATGCAAATCACCAGGTAAGGGTGAAGCTAGAACCAGCACCAGTTCATCCAGTTCATACTCAAAAACAGAAACCAACACAACCACTTAGCCACCAGGAATCATGGTGACTTGAGAAG
>NC_061513.1:128612785-128733137 GCF_022539505.1 Lolium rigidum
AGCATCTCATTCCTTTGTCACCGAAGATTTTGCATCAACAAGTAAAATTCAACCCCTCGAGTTTGAAGCATGTTATGATAGTTCAAATCCCCGGATCAACCACCAAAGCCGAGAAAATTTTGCAAAAATGTGCCAATCAAAATCCATGATGTAGATTTCTTTGCAAATCTAATCATACTTGGAACCAAAGGTTTGGAAGTTGTCCTAGGAATGGACTTGGATGTCCAAGCACAATGGATTGATAGGCATGTGCCAAGAAAGCCATAACCATGACTAGCGGCACCGGTATCGTAGTTGAGCACGTCTCTGAAAAACTACCCAGAAAATTCACCTGCAACCAAAGTGTATCCAAGCCAACTCTGGATCAAATCAGGGTCGTTTGTCGTTACCCTGATGTGTTTCCGGATGATCTACCCGGTATGCCCCCGGATCGGGATATCGAGTTTATCATCGAGTTAATCCCCGGAACTGGACCCATAGCCCAGAGAGCCTACAACATGAACGCAAGCCGAGCTTGTGGAGCTGAAGAAGCAAATAGATGACATGTTAGCCAAAGGTTTGATTAGACCAAGTGCATCCCCCAGGAGATCCCCGTCTTGTTTGTCGACAAGAAAGATGGTGCAAATCGTTTATGCACGGACTATCGTAAGCTTAACGATGTCACCATCAAAACAAATACCCCCTACCCAAGATCGAAGACTTGTTTGACCAACTCACCGGATCCCGAATTTTCTCCAAGATTGACCTTAGAGCTGGATACCACCAACTGAAGATCCGAGCCACCGACATTCCAAAAACTGCCTTTACCACCAGATATGGGTTGTATGAGTACAACGTCATGTCGTTTGGACTGACCAATGCTCCCGCTTATTTCATGAATCTCATGAATAAGATCTTCATGAACTTTTTGGATAAGTTTGTCATTGTGTTCATCGACGACATCCTCGTCTACTCCAAGTCCGAAGAGGAACATGAACAGCATTTGGAGATTGTCCTAGAAACCCTTAGACAACACAAGTTGTATGCCAAGTTTAGCAAGTGCGAGTTTTGGCTGGAAGAAGTTGGATTCCTGGGACACATCTTGTCCGCAGGAGGAATCGCCGTAGATCCTGCCAAGATCAAAACTTTTATGGAATGGCAAGCCCCAACCACATAAACCGAGGTCCGCGCTTTTCTTGGATTAGCCGGATATTACCGCAGATTTGTAGAAGGTTTTTCGAGCATCGCTCAACCAATGACCCAACTGCTGAAAAAGGACAGAAAGTTTGAGTGGACCGACAGGTGCGAAGAGAGCTTTCAACAACTCAAGAGTAGACTGACAACAGCCCCAATCCTGATCATGCCAGATATCGCAAAGCCCTTTGACGTATATTGCGACGCCTCCAAGACTGGACTTGGATGCGTACTTATGCAAGAAGGCAAGGTTGTATCCTACCTTTCAAGACAACTCAAGCAACATGAATAGAACTACCCAACCCATGACCTCGAGCTTGCAGCCGTGGTCTTAGCCTTGAAAGTTTGGCGTCATTACCTCATGGGTAATCGATGCGAGATCTACTCCGACCACAAAAGCCTCAAATATATTTTCACCTGAAGGAGTTGAACATGAGACAACGCCGATGGATCGAACCGATCAAGGATTACGACATGGAGATTCACTACCACCCGGCAAGGCCAATGTGGTAGCGGATGCTTTGAGTCGACTGCCAGTGCAGGTTGAACTCCATGCTACGCAACCGAACAGCCCAGCTTGCACCAAGAGTTTGAACAGTTCAGACTTGAACTTGTTAGTGAAGGATTCCTAGCCAGCATAGAACTGCAACCCACCTTGGTTGGTCAAATCAAGGAAGCCCAGAAGGACAACGCTAGCATTGACGGAATCAAGAAACAGATAGCCGCAGGAAAAGCCCCGGATTCACCGTAGACGAAGCCGGAGTGCTTTGGTACAAAGAACGTCTCTGCGTACCATCGGACTCTGACTTGAAACAAGTCATCTTGCAAGAAGCCCATGACACCCTTTATTCAATCCACCCCGGAGGTACCAAGATGTACCAGGACCTGAAAGAACAATTTTGGTGGCACGGAATGAAGAGAGAGATCGGTAGCTATATCGCTAAGTGTGACATCTGTCAGAGAGTCAAGGCAGAACATCAACGACCCGCCGGACTATTACAACCCCTCCAGATTCCAGAATGGAAATGGGACTCCGTAGGAATGGACTTTATCACCGGACTGCCCAAATCCAGCAAAGGCAATGATTCAATATGGGTAGTGGTCGATAGATTGACCAAAGTCGCCCATTTCATCGCCGTCAAAACCACCTATCAAGGCCCAAAGTTAGCTGAACTTTACATCTCCAGAATAGTCGCTCTGCACGGAACCCCAAATCGATAGTGTCAGATAGAGGATCACAGTTCACCTCAAGGTTCTGGCAGAAAGTGCATGAAGGACTAGGCACCCGCCTAAATTTCAGCACCGCCTATCACCCTCAGACCGACGGACAGACTGAGAGAGTAAACCAGATCCTGGAAGACATGCTTAGAGCATGCGTATTGGAATACGGATCCAAGTGGGAAGACTGCCTACCATACGCAGAATTCTCCTACAACAATAGTTACCAAGCCAGCCTACAGATGGCCCCCTTTGAAGCCTTGTAAGGAAGGAAGTGCCGTACCCTCCTGAACTGGTCAGAAGTCGGAGAGAGCCAAGTTTTCGGCCCAGACGTTCTTCGGGAAGCCGAAGAGAAAGTCCACAAGATCCGAGAGTACCTCAAGACTGCGCAATCCAGTACAGAAGAGCTACGCCGACAAGAGACGTCGGGAAATGACCTTTGAGATCGGAGACTTCGTCTATCTCAAAGTATCCCCCTTGAAAGGAATGCAAAGGTTCCAATTGAAAGGAAAGCTTGCACCCCGCTATGTCGGACCTTTCCAAGTCCTTAGCCGCCGAGGTGAAGTATCTTATCAAGCTGGAGTTGCACTGAAGAAATGTCGGCTGTGCACGACGTGTTTCACATCTCACTTCTC
The DNA here is from genome assembly GCF_022539505.1 of Lolium rigidum. Classification (NCBI taxonomy): domain Eukaryota; kingdom Viridiplantae; phylum Streptophyta; class Magnoliopsida; order Poales; family Poaceae; genus Lolium; species Lolium rigidum. The sequence goes on from NC_061513.1 coordinate 128,615,812, forward strand.
CGGAAGTGCCTTGAAGTCCCGGAGAAGACCGAAGTGTTCAAGAACATCGATCACAGATCGGTGGATATCAACAAGGATCTGACTTACCACGAAGTGCCGATTCGCATCCTGGAAGAAGCTTACCGAACCACCCGCACCCGAAGCATCAAGTTTCTGAAGATCCAATGGAGCAATCATACCGAGGATGAAGCCACCCGGGAACGCGAAGACTTCATGAAGAAGGAGTACCCAGATCTCTTTAGTACCTAACTTTCTTTTCGATCTCGGGACGAGATCTTTTGTAAGGGGGAAGGGTTTGTAACACCCCAAATTTCAATAAAAAGAAAGTTAGAGAATTCCAGAAAACAAAATTTCAAACCAATAAAAACTTTTCTATTTGCATATAGTACCCTGCATAGGACTTGTGCATTTGAGTGATATGCCATGATGATTGTTATTACTTGTATTTGATATGCTCTAAAACCCTAGTGTGATCATATGAAGATCACCAACCAAATAAATCAAAAAGGAAGAAAATCCATAAAAGGCAAAACCCTAAAAACCCCCACATATGCCCTATGGCATTTTTATAAATTTTGACCCTAGACCTATTTGGTCTTCACCATTAGTTGAATAATGTTATTAAACACTTATTACAACTTTTGGAATCAAAGTTTCACTTTTCAAATGAAATTCAAACACAAATCCCACTCACATATGATAATGGTCAATTTTGACAATTCTAGTCTGATCACCACTTTGACCCCTTGCCATTCAATTTTCCCAAACCAACTCTTGCTAACCCTTTGCACCCTTTCAAAGACAACATCAAGGTGAACAACTTTGATGAAGATCACCATGCCAAATTCATCTTTGATCATTAGCTATGCTCATCCAAAGTTTCAACTTTTTAACATAATCAACAATCTCCCACTTATCAAATTTTGCAAAACTTTGAATTCAACAATTCCACCACCACCTCTCATCATCTCTGGTCATTTAGAACTCAACCAAACACACACAATTCAAATTGGTCAACCATGTGAATTCAATCAAAATTGGACAAATTTCACAAATTGCAAATATGGAACTATTTGACACTATTTGAAATAGTGATCTACCTCAACCCTAATCTATCCTAACCTAGTCTAAATGGTCCCCCTGCCCCCTCTAACCCATTCAATGCCAAATAGCAACCCTAGGAGAGGGCTAACAAGGCATGGACATGGCCATGCCGGCCATGTCGCCACCTTGCCGCACCACCTCCTCTCCCCTTGCTTCTCTGCCCTGGCCACCGTGCCACAGCTCGCCACCGCACCTCCCTACACCTTCCTAGCACCGCCACTGTCGAGCTCAACGATGACCAATGCCGGACGACGCGCGCCAGCACACGCCCTGGACGCCGCTCACGTCGCACGCGTGCACGCCGTGGACACGCACTGGCCACGCGCCGCGCCACCACCTCGCGCTCGCCCTGGCCCCGCTTCTAGCCGTTGAGCATCACCACGCCACCACGACGCCGCCAGACATGGCCACGACCAGACCCTGGACCGCCGCCGCCGTAGACGGGGAAGAAGATCCCGCCACTGCCGCGACATGCCCGGAAGCAATGCGACCCAACCAGGCCCTCCCCGACCAAGCTGTCGCCACCATTCGCCTCGCCTGGACACGTAGAGCATCGCCATGACCACGCCTAGCTCGACCAGCCGCCGGAGAAGCCGCGCCATGGTCGACCTTGCCACTGCCCCGCAGCACCCTTGCTCGCCTATAAAAGGAGACCTCTCCTCGTCGATCTGAGCACACCATCACCTTCCCCTCTTCTCACTCGACCGCCAGAACCACTCCACCGTCGACATTAGCCACTGACGCCGCCCAATTTCCACCTCACTACCGCACGCCGCCGCGGAAGCTCGCCGACGATTGGAGCCACCTCAGGCGACGCCACCGGTACCTGGAGCTTCGCCGTCGTCCACATCTACCCCAAGCACACTGCCATACCTTGCTGGAGCCGCCGTAAGCCCTCCGACCCCCTACTGCCGCCGCCGCATCGTCGGGTTCTCGTCGGAGACGACGATGAACCACGGCCCTCCGATCCATTTCTAATCCAACGCCCCACGTTGATCTGTACCGTTTCGGGTTTAAACGCCCACTGACGGGTGGCCCCCGCTGTCAGGCAGCCCGCGCGGCACTGGACCGTGGCTGGGCTGGCCTTGGGCCTGTTTAAACGATTTGGCCCAGTAGCTTTTCCCGCCGGCCTTTTTAATTCAAACTTAGTTTAGTTAATTTCAAATAATTTCAATACTGCCTCAACTTTGAAATTCAATATATTCAAATTGGCTAAACCAAATTTAGTGAACTTTATATGGTCGGAAAGCTACTGAAATTATCTAGCCAATGCCGCTGGCCTCATGGCCAGATTCTTTGTAGAATAGATGTGATAAAAATAACAAGACAGGGACTTTTCCCTATTCAAATAATTCTTAAAAATCAACCAAAATAGATATTAAGTTAATTCCAACTCTAATATCTCACAATTGACTTACACTAATTGTTTATGCAATAAAATGGTGTGGTCATTTTGCATGATCATGCCCTAGTTTAATTAATGGATCATTTGACTAGTTTAACTAGTTGATATTGTCCAAAACTATTAAAGTAAATTATGTGAAGTCTTATACTTCATTTAAACTTGTCTCACATGAATTCATGGGATGTTTGGACCCCTGGTTCCAAACTCTCTTATATGAATTACTTGAGATTTAAATCAAATGTAGTGTTATTTAAATGGTATGAGGTGATCCACCTCATTTAAATCATTTTCCCAAATGATGATGATGAACATTTGACTTAGGTCAATATGAGTTCATCCATGATTGTTTGAGAAATTAAATCTTAAGAAGATTTCAATGAGAGGAAATTATTTCTCAAGAACCCTATGGAAACTATCATTTACATATGAAATACAAAGAAGTGAATTCTATTTAAACCCCACACCCATGTACTCTAGTTAATTTATTTGTGTGCATAGAGTAGTTTGTGTGTTATATGTGATGTATGGAATAGCCATTGAATTAGTGAGTAATTATACTCATATTCAAATTTAGACGGTAGCACCGGAGAGTACGCCGAAGAAGAAGGTTGCTACCAAGAGGAGGAGGAGGAACAGTTTGAGAACTACCAAGGCAAGCTAATATTCTTGCAAAGTGCAAAGCCCCTTGGGGCAAGGCACCATGTTTCTTATCTTTTCTTATATGAACCCATCCCAAGTTTTTACTTTACAAGTTTTTACTTGTTTTCTAAATGACTTACTTTTATAGTTAACTTTGGTCAAAGTACAAGTCGATTACTAGAGTAGTGAGTTAGTCTTCTCTAAGCAAAGCAAGTTAGCACCCCTCATGAATTAGAGCTAGTGCTAATGAATTAAAACTTTACTACTCTAGATGGGAACAATGTGAATTTGAAGAATTTTTGAAACCTTGGAATGAAGATGCATTCCATTGAATGATTTTTGAAGGTGAATGTGAACAAGAGAAGATGGTGATTTTTGATAAAACAATGATGTTGGTTTGAATGCGATACCTTTCCAATTATTAAGTACCCCCACAATACCTGATTATGGGTAGGGCTTAACTGGAAGTTTATGCGTCTTAGTATGGGTTCCCTCTAAACAAGCGTCATCGGGGTTATGCCGAAAGCTGCCTCTACAACAAAAGAAATGATATGATATGATGCGAAATGAGGTGAATGTCCGGCCCAAGCCCTGTGCAGTTCCCAGGTTGACAGTTGGTCTTCACTGGGAGGCCAAGCTCATGGGGAGAGGTGCTCATACTAGGATTCGTAAGTGAAAGGTTATGGTTGATGATCCGCGTACTGTGTTACGATGATTCGGGGAAATCCCGACGGATGAAATCAAATGTTGTGGCACAAGTGTGCAACCTCCGCGAGTGTAAACCTATTCGAATAGCCGCGTCCACGGTTACGGACGGTTGGAAAGGCCATACAGTTTCCGATGTCATATCTTTGAAAATGATGTTGAAAAGGGATGATGGTGAAATGACTTGTGGTGAATTGAATTGAAATCACCACTTGAATGGTGGGAATGACACTAATGTTCCCACTTGAGTTAGTTAGCACTTGAATAAGCTTTTCTCAAACTTTGTGAACTAAAACTAGCTTTATGCAAATAAACTAGAGCTTAGTAAACCATACTAGAATGTCTAGCACTTACATTAGTATTAGTTTGCGAGTACTCAACGTACTCACGGCTTTGTCCCTGGCTATTCAAATGGCTAGAGTATGAAGATGACCAAGGAGATGACCAGCAGGACGCCTACGACAACTAAGCGCCTTCCGACGTCAAGTGTTGGCCTGTGGACTAGAGAGTCCTTGTATCTTACGCTTCCGCTATGTTGAACTATGAACTTGTGTCTGTTCGTTGATCAATAGATCAACTATTCGTGTAATATGGATCATGTGATTCCAATTTGTAAGACTTATGGTTTGTAATGAATGATGACTGTGATACTTAACTATTATGCCTCGCAACAACAATATTCCTGGGATTGCGATGTATGACATAATAGGCATTCGGACTTAAAAATCCGGGTGTTGACAGGAGCGGACAGAGCTCAGGAGGACGAGGTGGAAACAACAACAACAACAACAACAACAACCGCAACAACAACAACAACAACCGCAACAACAACAACAACAACAACAAGAGGGGAAAGCCTTATGGAAAGCTGAATTGCACATCTTTGGAACAAGCGGAAGAGTCGGATCAAACAGTCTTAGGTACGCTAAGCATTCTTACTCATCCTGGCAAAGTATTATTTGATACTGGAGCAACCACATCATTTCTTGCATTGGAGTTTGTGGAAAAATTTGGGCTTAGATGTTCTAAGTTAGAAACTCCTATAACTGTTCTATCCGCGGGGGAACGATTTTAGTAACCCACGTGAAAGAAGCACAAGTCCTAACCATATGTGACCGTGTGTATTTCGCGGACCTATTCATCATACCCATGAAGGACATATCTGTCATCCTAGGGATGGATTGGTTGACAGAGAATGGAGCGGTGATTAACTGTGGAGACAAAACAGTATCACTTCGCAACTCCATCGGAGGTCGAATAGTGTTCCAAGGAGATAAGTACAGTGAGTTGGAGATCGGATTGGAACTCAATAGTCTGAAGGAGGTGAGAATTGAAGATATTCCTGTAGTGAATGAGTTTCAAGATGTATTTCCTAAGGAACTACCGGGGATGCCACCCGATAGGGAGATTGAATTCACAATCGATCTGATTCCGAGCACGAGCACCAATAGCTCAACCACCATATAAGATGGGGCCAAAGGAATTAGTGGAACTGAAAGCTCAGATTGATGAGTTAGAACAGAAGGGATTCATTCAAGAAAGTGTGTCACCATGGGGTACACCATTTATTTTTGTGGATAAAAGAGATGGAGGAAAGAGAATGTGCGGAGATTACAGAAATTTGAACAATGTAACTATCAAGAACAAGTATCCTTTACCTAGAATCCAAGACCTTTTTGATCAAGTTCAAGAAGCTGGAGTCTTCTCGAAGATAGATTTAAGGTCAGGATAACATCAAATCAAGATCAAGAAGGAGGATGTACCAAAAATAGCGTTCGTATCAAGGTATGGACACCATGAATATTTGGTTGTACCATTTGGACTAACAAATGCACCAGCAATTTTCATGAATTTTATGAACAAGATATTCATGAAGTACTTGGACAAGTTCGTGATAGTGTTCATAGATGATATTCTAATCTATTCCAAAGATAAAGAAGAACATGCCAAGCATTTGAAGATAGTTACGCAAACTTTGAGAGAACATCAGCTATATGCAAAGTTTAGCAAGTGCAAATTTTGGTTAGATAGTGTTGAATTTCTTGGACATGTCATAACCAAAGAAGGCATAGCGGTGAATCCAAGCAAGGTTCAGTCTGTATTGGAATGGAAATCACCTAAAAATGATAAGGAGATACGAGGATTTCTTGGCATGGCAGGCTATTATCGAAGATTCATAGAGGGATTTTCGAAGATTGCAGGACCAATGACCAAGTTACTCAAGAAAAATACTCCATTCAAGTGGACTGATGAGTGTGAAGCCAGCTTCCAAACACTCAAAGATAAGTTAACCACATCACCGGTGTTAGCAGTTCCTGAACCTGGAAAGGATTACACGGTGTATTGTGATGCTTCCAAGAATGGACTTGGATGTGTTCTTATGCAAGATCGGAAGGTAATAGCTTACGGATCAAGGCAGTTGAAACCACATGAGCACAACTACCCAGTACATGATCTAGAGTTAGCGGCAGTTGTGTATGCTTTGAAGAGTTGGAGACAATTTCTATATGGATCCAAGTGTGAGTTATACACCGATCATAAAAGTTTGAAATATTTCTTCACCCAGAAGGAATTAAACATGAGACAGAAGAGATGGTTAGAGTTGATTAAGGATTATGACCTTACAATCAACTATACACCAGGCAAGGCTAATGTAGTAGCATATGCTCTAAGCCGGAAGAGTAAGGAGAATCAACCTACGGAATGGGAGATTCCAAAGGAACTTCGGAAAGAGCTAGAGGATGCTCAGATTTTGTTTATTCAAGGTGATGTTAAGGGAAGTATAGCAACCATGAGGATTATGGATGAGATGTACTCAGACTTGAAATATGAGATTATCCGAAAGCAAGCGGATGATTTGTTCATCCAAGAGGAAATCAAGAGGATTGGAGAAGGAAGACCATCGGAATTCCATCTAGGGGATTTTGATTCATTATACTTCCAGAAGAGGATATGTGTACCGGATGATCCAGAAGTAAAGTCAATTATATTAAAGGAAGCACATGAAACCCCTTATTCAATACATCCGGGAAGTACTAAGATGTATATGGATTTGAAGGAGATGTTCTGGTGGAACAACATGAAAAGAGAAATAGCACAATATGTCTCGGAATGCCATACATGTCAACGAGTGAAGGCAGAACATCGAGTCCTGCAGGGATTACTCAAACCACTAGAGATACCGGAATGGAAATGGGATGAAATCGGAATGGATTTTGTTACTGGTCTACCAATGACTAGTAAGAAGAAGGATATGATATGGGTAATAGTGGACAGGCTTACCAAGAGTGCTCATTTCATAGCCGTAAACACAAAGGATACTGCAGAGAAGCTTGTGGATATATATGTGAAGGAGATTGTGAGTAAGCATGGAGTACCAAAGAAGATAGTCTCAGATAGAGGTTCAATTTTCACATCAGCATTTTGGAAACAACTCCAAGAAGCTTTGGGATCCAAATTGGATTTCAGTACAGCATATCATCCACAAACCGGAGGACAAACCGAAAGAACCAATCAGATACTTGAGGACATTGATACGTCTCCGACGTATCGATAATTTCTTATGTTCCATGCCACATTATTGATGATATCTACATGTTTTATGCACACTTTATGTCATATTTATGTGTTTTCCGGAACTAACCTATTGACGAGATGCCGAAGGGCCGGTTGTTGTTTTCTCGCTGTTTTTGGTTTCGAAATCCTAGTAAGGAAATATTCTCGGAATCGGACGAAATCAACGCCCAGCATCTTAGAATCCCCGGAAGCATCCAGAACACCCGAGAGTCGCCAGAGTGGACCCACAGGGGGCCCAGGAGGTAGGCCGGCGCGGCCCAGGCCCTGGCCGCGCCGCCTTATGGTGTCACCGCCTCTTCGACCCTCTGACGCCGCCTCTTCGCCTATTTAAGCCCCCTCGACCTAAAACCTCGAGACGGAAAAGCCACGGTACGAGAAACCATCCAGAGCCGCCGCCATCGCGAAGCCAAGATCTGGGGGACAGGAGTCTCTGTTCCGGCATGCCGCCGGGACGGGGAAGTGCCCCCGGAAGGCTTCTCCATCGACACCACCGCCATCTTCATCAACGCTGCTGTCTCCCATGAGGAGGGAGTAGTTCTCCATCGAGGCTCGGGGCTGTACCGGTAGCTATGTGGTTAATCTCTCTCCTATGTACTTCAATACAATAATCTCATGAGCTGCCTTACATGATTGAGATTCATATGATGATGCTTGTAATCTAGATGTCATTATGCTAGTCAAGTGGATTTTACTTATGTGATCTCCGGAGACTCCTTGTCCCACGTGTGTAAAGGTGACAGTGTGTGCACCGTGTGGGTCTCTTAGGCTATATTTCACAGAATACTTATTCGCTGTTATGAATGGCATAGTGAAGTGCTTATTTATATCTCTTTATGATTGCAATGTGTTTTGTATCACAATTTATCCATGTGCTACTCTAGTGATGTTATTAAAGTAGTTTATTCCTCCTGCACGGTGTAATGGTGACAGTGTGTGCATCGTGTTAGTACTTGGCGTAGGCTATGATTGTGATCTCTTGTAGATTATGAAGTTAAATATTGCTATGATGGTATTGATGTGATCTATGCCTCCTTTCGTAGCGTGAAGGTGACAGTGTGCACGCTATGTTAGTACTTGGTTTGGTTATGTTGATCTGTCATGCACTCTAAGGTTATTTAAATATGAACATCGAATATTGTGGAGCTTGTTAACTCCGGCATCGAGGGTTCGTGTAATCCTACACGATTAGTGGTGTTCATCATCCAACAAGAGGGTGTAGAGTCTAGCATCTATTTATTCTGTTATGTGATCAATGTTGAGAGTGTCCACTAGTGAAAGTATAATCCCTAGGCCTTGTTCCTAAATACGCTATCGCTGCTTGTTTACTTGTTTTCATTGCATCTCTACTGCCCGCAATATTACCACCATCAACTACACGTCAGCAAGCACTTTTCTGGCACCGTTACTACTGCTCATACTTATTCATACCACCTGTATTTCACTATCTCTTCGCCGAACTAGTGCACCTATTAGGTGTGTTGGGGACACAAGATACTTCTTGCTTTGTGGTTGCAGGGTTGCATGAGAGGGATATCTTTGACCTCTTCCTCCCTGAGATCGATAAACCTTGGGTGATCCACTTAAGGGAAACTTGCTGCTGTTCTACAAACCTCTGCTCTTGGAGGCCCAACACTGTCTACAAGAATAGAAGCTCCCGTAGACATCAGACATGCTTAGAGCTTGTGCTCTGAACTTTGGAGGTTCATGGGAGGACCATTTACCTTTAGCGGAATTTTCATATAACAATAGTTATCAGAGTAGCATCCAGATGGCACCGTACGAAGCATTGTACGGAAGGAAGTGTCGATCACCAATTTGTTGGTTTGAAACTGGAGAAAACAAGGAGTTTACACCGGACTACATCAAGGAGAGACAAGAATAGAAGCACCCGTAGACATCAAGCACTTTTCTGGCGCCGTTGCCGGGGAACGAAGGAAAGCTACACCATTTCCTCCCTCGTCAACTACACGCCAGCAAGCACTTTTCTGGCGCCGTTGCCGGGGAGGAAAGGTAAAAGGTACCCACACTCCAGATCTCGGCTACTAAGTTATTTTCACCGTTGTAAGTACTCGAAGCTATTTCCTTTAGATCCTGCAATTGCATCTTTTTGTTTCTTGTTTACACTAGTTTGGCATAATGGAAAACAACAAAAATATGAGAGATCTTTATGAACTTTATCTTGAATTAGGACATGATGTGTTTTAAGAGAGAATTAAAAAACCCATGGAACTTTATATGCATGCTAATGGGAATGTTATTAATATGAATGCTTTGTACACTATTGTTGCTAATGCTATGGAAAATTCTAAGCTTGGGGAAGCTGGTTTTGATGAGCATGATCTTTTTAGTCCCCCAAGCATTGAGGAGAAAATTTACTTTGATGATACTTTACCTCCTATTTATGATGATTATAATGATAGTAGTCTTTTGTTGCCGCCTGTTATGGAGGATAAATTTGATTATGATTACAATATGCCTCCTATATTTGATGATGAGAATAACAATGATAGCTACTTTGTTGAATTTGCTCCCACTACAACTAATAAAATTGATTATGCTTATGTGGAGAGTAATAATTTTATGCATGAGACTCATGATAAGAATGTTTTATGTGATAGTTATGTTGTTGAGTTTGCTCATGATGCTACTGAAAATCTTTATGAGAGAGGAAAATATGGTTGTAGAAGTTTTCATGTTACTAAAACACCTCTCTATGTGCTGAAATTTTTGAAGCTACACTTGTTTTATCTTCCTATGCTTGTCACTTTGCTCTTCATGAACTTGTTTATTTACAAGATTCCTATGCATAGGAAGCATGTTAGACTTAAATGTGTTTTGAATTTGCCTCTTGATGCTCTCTTTTGCTTCAAATACTATTTCTTGCGAGTGCATCATTAAAACTGCTGAGCCCATCTTAATGGCTATAAAGAAAGAACTTCTTGGGAGATAACCCATGTGTTATTTTACTACAGTACCTTTGTTTTATATTTGAGTCTTGGAAGTTGTTACTACTGTATCAACCTCTCCTTATCTTATTTTATTGCATTGTTGTGCCAAGTAAAGTCTTTGATAGAAAGGTTCATACTAGATTTGGATTACTGCGCAGAAACAGATTTCTTTGCTGTCACGAATCTGGGCAAAATTCTCTGTAGGTAACTCAGAAAATTATGCCAATTTACGTGAGTGATCCTCAGATATGTACGCAACTTTCATTCAATTTGAGAATTTTCATTTGAGCAATTCTGATGCCTCAATAAAATTCGTCTTTACGGACTGTTCTGTTTTGACAAATTCTGCCTTTTATTTCGCATTGCCTCATTTGCTATGTGGGATGGATTTCTTTGTTCCATTGACTTCCAGTAGCTTTGAGCAATGTCCAGAAGTGTTAAGAATGATTGTGTCACCTCTGAACATGTGAATTTTTGATTATGCACTAACCCTCTAATGAGTTTGTTTCGAGCTTGGTGTGAAGGAAGTTTTCAAGGGTCAAGAGAGGAGGATGATATACTACGATCAAGAAGAGTGAAAAGTCTAAGCTTGGGGATGCCCCGGTGGTTCATCCCTGCATATTTCAAGAATACTCAAGCATCTAAGCTTGGGGATGCCCAAGGCATCCCCTTCTTCATCGACAAATTATCAGGTTCCTTCTCTTGAAACTATATTTTTATTCGGTCACATCTTATGTGCTTTGCTTGGAGCGTCGGTTTGTTTTTGTTTTTGTTTTTGTTTGAATAAAATGGATCCTAGCATTCTTTGTGTGGGAGAGAGACACACTCCGCTGTTGCATATGGACAAATATGTCCTTAGGCTTTACTCATAGTATTCATGGCGAAGTTTCTTCTTCGTTATATTGTTATATGGTTGGAGTTGGAAAATGATACATGTAGTAATTTGCTATAATGTCTTGGATAATGTGATACTTGGCAATTGTTGTGCTCATGTTTAAGCTCTTGCATCATATACTTTGCACCCATTAATGAAGAAATACATAGAGCATGCTAAAATTTGGTTTGCATATTTGGTCTCTCTAAAGTCTAGATAATTTCTAGTATTGAGTTTGAACAAAAAGGAAGACGGTGTAGAGTATTATAATGTTTACAATATGTCTATTATGTGAGTTTTGCTGCACCGCTTCATCCTTGTGTTTGTTTCAAATAACCTTGCGAGGGCCTAAACCTTGTATCGAGAGGGAATACTTCTCATACATCCAAAATCCTTGAGCCAACCACTATGCCATTTGTGTCCACCACACCTACCTACTACATGGTATTTCTCCGCCATTCCAAAGTAAATTGCTTGAGTGCTACCTTTAAAATTTCTATCCTCTACATTTACAATATATAGCTCATGGGACAAATAGCCTAAAAACTATTGTGGTATTGAATATGTACTTATGCACTTTATCTCTTATTAAGTTGCTTGTTGTGCGATAACCATGTTCCTGGGGACGCCATCAACTACTCTTTGTTGAATATCATGTGAGTTGCTATGCATGTCCGTCTTGTCTGAAGTAAGGAGATTTACCACTCATTTAATGGTTAGAGCATGCATATTGTTAGAGAAGAACATTGGGCCGCTAACTAAAGCCATGAATCATGGTGGAAGTTTCAGTTTTGGACATATATCCTCAATCTCATATGAGAACATTAATTGTTGCTACATGCTTATGCATAAAAGAGGAGTCCATTATCTCGTTGTCTATGTTGTCCCGGTATGGATGTCTAAGTTGAGAATAATCAATAGCGAGAAATCCAATGCGAGCTTTCTCCTTAGACCTTTGTACAAGCGGCATAGAGGTACCCCTTTGTGACACTTGGTTAAAACATGTGCATTGTGATAATCCCGGTAATCCAAGCTAATTAGGACAAGGTGCGGGCACTATTAGTATACTATGCATGAGGCTTGCAACTTGTAAGATATAATTTACATAACACATATGCTTTATTACTAGCGTTGACAAAATTGTTTCTTGTTTTCAAAACCAAAGCTCTAGCACAAATATAGCAATCAATGCTTCCCTCTGCGAAGGGACATTCTTTTACTTTTATGTTGAGTCAGTTCACCTATTTCTCTCCACCTCAAGAAGCAAACACTTGTGTGAACTGTGCATTGATTCCTACATACTTGCATATTGCACTTGTTATATTACTCTATGTTGACAATATCCATGAGATATACATGTTATAAGTTGAAAGCAACCGCTGAAACTTAATCTTCCTTTGTGTTGCTTCAATGCCTTTACTTTGAATTATTGCTTTATGAGTTAACTCTTATGCAAGACTCATTGATGCTTGTCTTGAAAGTACTATTCATGAAAAGTCTTTGCTATATGATTCAGTTGTTTACTCATGTCATTTACATTGTTTTGATCGCTGCATTCATTACATATGCTTACAATAGTATGATCAAGGTTATGATGGCATGTCACTCCAGAAATTATCTTTGTTATCGTTTACTCGCTCGGGACGAGCAGAAACTAAGCTTGGGGATGCTGATACGTCTCCGACGTATCGATAATTTCTTATGTTCCATGCCACATAATTGATGATATCTACATGTTTTATGCACACTTTATGTCATATTTATGCGTTTTCCGGAACTAACCTATTGACGAGATGCCGAAGGGCCAGCTTGTTGTTTTCTCGCTGTTTTTGGTTTCAGAAATCCTAGTAAGGAAATATTCTCGGAATCGGACGAAATCAATGCCCAGCATCTTAGAATCTCCGGAAGCATCCAGAACACCCGAGAGTCGCCGGAGTGGACCCACAGGGGGCCCAGGAGGTAGGCCGGCGTGGCCTAGGCCCTGGCCGCGCCGCCTTATGGTGTCACCGCCTCTTCGACCCTCTGACACCGCCTCTTCGCCTATTTAAGCCCCCTCGACCTAAAACCTCAAGACAGAAAAGCCACGGTACGAGAAACCATCCAGAGCCGCCTCCATCGCGAAGCCAAGATCTGGGGGACAGGAGTCTCTGTTCCGGCATGCCGCCGGGACGGGGAAGTGCCCCCGGAAGGCTTCTCCATCGACACCACCGCCATCTTCATCAACGCTGCTGTCTCCCATGAGGAGGGAGTAGTTCTCCATCGAGGCTCGGGGCTGTACCGGTAGCTATGTGGTTAATCTCTCTCCTATGTACTTCAATACAATAATCTCATGAGCTGCCTTACATGATTGAGATTCATATGATGATGCTTGTAATCTTGATGTCATTATGCTAGTCAAGTGGATTTTACTTATGTGATCTCCGGAGACTCCTTGTCCCACGTGTGTAAAGGTGACAGTGTGTGCACCGTGTGGGTCTCTTAGGATATATTTCACAGAATACTTATTCGCTGTTATGAATGCCATAGTGAAGTGCTTATTTATATCTCTTTATGATTGCAATGTGTTTTGTATCACAATTTATCTGTGTGCTACTCTAGTGATGTTATTAAAGTAGTTTATTCCTCCTGCACGGTGTAATGGTGACGAGTGTGTGCATCGTGTTAGTACTTGGCGTAGGCTATGATTGTGATCTCTTGTAGATTATGAAGTTAACTATTGCTATGATGGTATTGATGTGATCTATGCCTCCTTTCGTAGCGTGAAGGTGACAGTGTGCATGCTATGTTAGTACTTGGTTTGGTTATGTTGATCTGTCATGCACTCTAAGGTTATTTAAATATGAACATCGAATATTGTGGAGCTTGTTAACTCCGGCATCGAGGGTTCGTGTAATCCTACACAGTTAGTGGTGTTCATCATCCAACAAGAGGGTGTAGAGTCTAGCATCTATTTATTCTGTTATGTGATCAATGTTGAGAGTGTCCACTAGTGAAAGTATAATCCCTAGGCCTTGTTCCTAAATACTGCTATCGCTGCTTGTTTACTGTTTTACTGCATCTCTACTACCCGCAATATTACCACCATCAACTACACGCCAGCAAGCACTTTTCTGGGACCGTTACGTACTACTGCTCATACTTATTCATACCACCTGTATTTCACTATCTCTTCGCCGAACTAGTGCACCTATTAGGTGTGTTGGGGACACAAGAGACTTCTTGCTTTGTGGTTGCAGGGTTGCATGAGAGGGATATCTTTGACCTCTTCCTCCCCGAGATCGATAAACCTTGGGTGATCCACTTAAGGGAAACTTGCTGCTGTTCTACAAACCTCTGCTCTTGGAGGCCCAACACTTGTCTACAAGAATAGAAGCTCCCGTAGACATCGGACATGCTTAGAGCTTGTGCTGCGAACTTTGGAGGTTCATGGGAGGACCATTTACCTTTAGCGGAATTTTCATATAACAATAGTTATCGAGTAGCATCCGAGATGGCACCGTACGAAGCATTGTACGGAAGGAAGTGTCGATCACCAATTTGTTGGTTTGAAACCGGAGAAAACAAGGAGTTTACACCGGACTACATCAAGGAGAGACAAGAAGTCATCGAGGTGATCCGGGATAGACTCAAAATAGCTCAGAGTCGTCAGAAGAGTTACGCCGACCTGAAAAGAAGAGATTGGGAACCGAAAGTGGGAGACATGGTTTATTTAAAGGTTAGCCCAATGAAAGGACTTAAGAGGTTCGGAGTGAAAGGAAAGTTAAGTCCTCGATATATAGGACCATTTAAGATACTCAGTCAGAATCGAGGAACAACTTTTGAGTTGGAGTTACCAGCACAACTAAGTCAAGTTCACAATGTGTTTCATGTATCACAACTCAGAAAGTGTTTGAAGGCACCGAATGATCCTATCACATATAAAGAAATAGAATTGCAATCTGACCTAACTTATGTGGAAAGACCGAAAAAGATCTTAGAAGTACAGTGGAAGAAGTTAAGAAACAGAGCAATCAAATACTGCAAAGTTCAATGGCAACATCATCCTGAGCGAGAAGCAACTTGGGAGACGGAAGAAGAATTAAGGAAGTCTTACCCCGAGATGTTCAGGTACCAATCTTAACTTCGGGACGAAGTTTCTGTTAAGGGGGAGAGGCTGTAATAACCCGGAACATAGGAACAACGAAGGGTAGATTTAGAAATGGGATGTGCATTTCATTGCAAAAACTGGGGAAATTTTCGCGCCTTATTGCAACTAAACCTAAGAGGGATCGAGGTTCTCTCTCATTTTGCACTTAGGGTTAGGCAATGTGAGTTAGGGAAATTTCGACATGATCTCTTTTGTATCTTGTTACTTTGGGGAATGATTGCATTTGATAAGTGTTAAACATTTAACTATAAACATCACAAACAATGAATTTATAATTGAAACACAAGATATAAATTCAAATCACTTTGAATTTCCAAATGAATATCAAATACAATATTTAATCAAGAATATAAACATTACATCATACAAAAGCTCATAAACCAAAACTTGAGCTTTATTGATATACAACACAAATTACAAAGTCTTTACAATATTCTTGATACAAGAATTGAGACATAATGAACAGAAATAAAAAGAGGAAAATTACAAGTTTATTCTAAACTAAAACCTAGACTAAGTGGCTTGAGGATGATGTTCTGGCCATAGCACAATTCAAACCTGCAAAACAAAGAACAAGAACTAGCCAGAGTGTAAGTATTAGAAATTCAGTTTGGACAGTTAGCAAAGTAACACAGAAATTCAGTTTGGACAGTGCACACTGTCACAACACACTTGTGCTTGTCCAAATTCTTGGACAGCACAAGATAGGCATAGGCAGACCAGAACTGAGCAAGCCACATGGGGCTCAAGTTTCAGCATATGAGTGCTGTTGCTAACCAAGCAACAGCAAGGCAATGCAAGGGGTGAGTCATAAAGTAACCAGGCTTGTGTGTCATGGCCAGGGAAGAAGTAGAGACCATATAAATAGCACACAAACCCTAGAACCATGACAGTCGACCATAAATGCAAATCACCAGGTAAGGGTGAAGCTAGAACCAACACCAGTTCATCCAGTTCATACTCAAAAACAGAAACCAACACAACCACTTAGCCACCAGGAATCATGGTGACTTGAGAAGCTCAACCAGAAACTGGAGGTGAAGGGCTGTGCACCAAAAACCCCAAGTCTGCAACAACCAAATATTTCAATCTAGGAGCTGGAACAAGGTATACCAAGTTCCTGGACAGATCCAATGGATCTGATCCATCATATATGCATGATATAAGCATGGGAATGAGCAGATGCTCAAGTGGGTAGATCATCACTTGGTTTTCACCAAGGATTACTGCCAGTCTAAAAGCCACTAAAAATAGAAAGCATCCAGATATAGATCTTGTACACAGAAGCTAGCAAACATGCACAGATGCACACACTAGCCAGATCAGATGCACAGATAGCACCAGTAGATGAATTGCAGGGATTAGTAGCTAATAAAGACTACACAGTAAATCCTAAGCTATGAACCATCAGTAAACCCTAGATTTTCATCAGGCAAGCATATTGGCATTCATATCTAGTATGATCCCCAAATATGCAAGCAAAGGTTGAGTAGCCACAAGATCCAATTAAATAGGTGAGCAACCAATCAGTAGCAAGGCTACTGAGGTCACATCACACTTAGCACCAATTAAAAGAAAACCAACTATAGCACATCATTATCCAAGAATGGATTCAGATTCATTTGCTTGCTGAACAATCATGAATAGCCAAATCATTTGCAAGCAAGTCATTTAAATCATTACTGCATAAGCAGTTCATCATAACTTAATTAATACAAGCATGAATTTATCACAGATCCATGCTTAGTACTGACAGCAGCATAATATAAGGCAACACAGTTTAATCACTGCATCATAGCCACTGGAGCAAGTCCAGTAGCTTGAATGAGCAACATCACAAGTAAGCAGCAGCATAGTGATGCTTGAGCATCAGCATCAACAAGGAAAGTGAATCATTTAGCCACAGAATTAATCAGTAAGCTATCACTGACATTTAATTGATCAAATGGATCAATCGAATCAAGTCAAGCTACACAGGGAAGCTAGCCAACAAGCAAAGGATGATCCAATGGATCATTAGCTTGCATAGGAAGCACAGAAGCATATCACAAGCACCACTGGCACACACAAGTGTCACAAATGCACCACAGTACACCTAGACAAGCAAGTATGACATGCCAGTAAGCACAAGCAAGCCATAAGCAAATACAGCATGAATAGCAAGCTCTTAAGCAAGCACAGCAGAGCATGGCAAGTACAGGGCATGCTAGGAGCAGCAAGATAAGCAAGCACAGCATGAATAGCAAGCAAAGCAACATTGGCCAGTACCAAAAACTGGTGATTTGGCCATGAGCTTGCAGTAGATAGTAGCACTGGAAGATTAAGCAACTATGGCATAGCTCTGTGTGATCACAGGATCACCAGAGAGCAACAGAGCATGAGGAGGAAGAAGAACAGAAGCAAGGGAGGCGCACAGACATGGAGAAGTGAAGGAGGAGGTGAAGTACTTACTCGCGCCTGGAAGCAGAAGCTAGGGCATGGCGAGGCAGTGCTCGCGCGGCCATAGCAGCTGCAAATCCAGGGTAGGCGCCGACGTTACGCCGGCGACACGAACACCACCGTAGCAGAGCACCTGAGGCGACGGCACGGGTACTGCGAGCAGCACCCGCGCCAGGACAACCTCAGGGGCGCACACATCGTCGGCGAGGACGAGTGCTCGCCGGAGTTCGTCAATCGCCAGAGGCGATTCTCCACGAGATCCAGAACGGAGGCGATTCGCCAGGAGAGGAAGAGAAAGGGAAAACCACGCGGACAGATCGGTAGATCTGCACGCGGCGGTTCTGATTCGGTAGGTAGCTATGGCGGGGGAGCTCGGAGCTGGCCGGAGCGCGGCGGCGGCCATGGCGGCGACGCCATCGCCACGGGCGTCGCAGGAGGTTAGGGTTAGAGATGAACGAGTGAGAGAGGGCCGAGTGAGTGAGTGAGGTGGGCCGTTCGGCGCCACCGACCCATAAGGGACAAGCCTTAATGGGCTGCCCCTGGGCTTTAGGTAAATGGGCTGGCCCAATAGGGGCCAGGGGCATTTTAGTCTTTTAACAATTTAGAAAAAGCCAGAATTTCACCAATTTGTAATAAATAAAATACAATTCTAAAAATCCATTAAAAATTGGATTAATGAATGAAAAATAAATCTTAACAAGAATAAAATATGAAATGGAATTTATGAAACAAATTCAAAATTATGAATTTTAAGAATTTAAATAATAACTTGGAATTTTAAACTATTATTTCCTTGTATTTAAAATTCAAGGAAAAATCTCAAATAAGTTCAAATACTTATTTTCAAACATTTCAAAATGAAATTCTACTATTCCAAGTCATTTCTATTGGAAAAGGGTATTTTTCCAAGAAAAATACTATATTCCTTTTATTCCAAAAACTATAGAGGTAACTCTATGATTTCAAATTATTTTTGGAATGATTAAGGGAATCACCAAGTAAAATAGTTTTACTTTGAATTTCTTGTACTTTATGTGAATTAAAATGGTTTATACTTTTAAATCAATTGCAAGTTACCGTCAAAGACATAAATCTTAAACTCAACCCTAAATTGATATAACTCAGCGGGGTAAAGGGATTCAACATAAAATAATACATCCATGATTGCATTATTTGGATTTTATAACATTGTCCTTACCGGACAATGATGCTTCTTACAGAACCCGAGGTCCAGGTTCCATCAACTGCATTGAACTGCACTATCTCGCAGTCCACAGGAAAGTTCACCCTTGCTCATGTCAACTTGATTATTTTCTACTACTTTAATGCAAAGCTATATACTTATCATTCCTGCATCGCAAATAAAATGTTACTTTCCAACTATGAATATGACTATGTGGTTGGCAATGGAACCATGGTATTTGTTGATATGGTGGAGGTTCCATTGCATGGGTTATATCACCCTAGGATTAATTACCAATGCTGTCCAGTGATTCTAGCGCCGTACAAACCGCGTTGACCATGAGATCTATAATTGGTCTGGGGAAGCCAGCCGTATCTTTTCCCTTCTGCACGCCAACGGATTGGTAGAGCCGGCGGGGTGTTGGAGGCACTGCCGTAGGTTGGGATAGCCTTTCAAATCCCCATCCATTAGTGATGATGGCTCTACGATCTATGAAGGATTGTCCGGAGTACACCGTGAGTAAAGCCGTATTATCGGGGAAGTCTACTCGGGGGTGTACGGTTGGACAAAAGGGTGGGTTTGCGATCGTGGAGAAGGCGGTGTGGGCTTGGATCTTTATACCTGGCCTCACACCAAAGGAAGTGTGAACGGGGGCAAGTCCCTGCGGATGGCAAAAAGGGTGAGATCTCTTGTGGGAAAAGCAACGCACCTCTGCAGAGTGTATCAAATTGTGGCTGTCACTCCTTGTTCCGGGAAGGGAACTGTGAACGCGGTAGGAAAGGAACTCCACGAAGTTCTAATCAACCTGTGAAGACCGACGGGCATAGTTTTCATAGTAAAAGCAACCTTTTGAAGAAATGATTTCAAAACATGCATTGACCTGCGATTTCCTGATCAATGGTCGTAGCTAGTGCATCAAACACCTTTTTGCTCTTTTAGAACTTGCGGAGTACCCCTGTACTCACTTTCTTTCGACACCCTTGCTAGACTGTGATCCGGAAGTGGAGGCCATCAACGATGGAGCACCAGAAGGAAGTTACGAGCTGGTCTACGAAGAACTCGATCTTACCGGCGGAGTGGAAGGAGTAGACTATGGGATAGTCTACGGACCGGATGACACGGAGGTGGAGGAGTAGTGACATACCCTAGCATCATAGAGCCGAGCAACGTAGAACTTACCTAAATAAGTTGTTGAGCTCTCTTTATATTTGTTATGAGTTGTAATCGTACTTAGGTAGTATCTTAGGGTGTTCTCATAGGACTCGTGAGAATACCAACTTGTTAAGACAATGTTTGTAATAATGTATGGAGTGTTATGACCTGCAATGTTTCTGTTGTACCACTCTGAGGGATATGGCAATTTGTGAAGAAGTCCCTTCACAAAGATCATATCAACGACTTGTATACTACAACATGCAGTGGTATGCTGGGTCACCGCAAAGAACATGCTACAATTGCGGCGACAAGAATCATTTTGTCGCGGATTGTATGTTTGAGAGAAGAGAAGATCATGGTGGAAGGCTTATCCGCAAGGAAAAGTTCAAGTCACTCTCCAAAGGATTCTCCAAGTTCTCCCCCAAGTCCGATGACGACAAGGTTTCCTACACCAAGAAGCCTAGAGCCTTCATCATTCGAGAAGAGTACTCCTCCGATGAGGATGAAGAACATGAGGACAAGCGCTCCAACAAGGAAGGAGAGGAAGTGGCCACCATCGCCATTTCCACTCCCTCTATCTCCCTCTTCGACTCTCCTAATGAGAACCTCGTGACCAACAATGCTCGTTGCCTTATGGCAAAGGTATCTACGGAGGTAAAATCCCCTTCCAAACCATCATCTTCGACTAATGCTTTATATATTGATGATGCCACTAGTCTCACCGTTAAACGTGAGATTATGAGTTTGGATTCTTTTCTCACTAACATGCAAGGGGATACCAAGACTGATGAGGTCTAAGACCCCGTGTGTGGCCCGATCTCGCAGATTGACTTCGAAACAAAGGGGGAAGATGGGAAAACGCGAGGAACACGAAGAACGCGATGAACACGAGGAACTCCGAGACTCACGCACGCACACAACCCGATACACCCGATGCTTACCTCCGTGGCTCGATGGACCACGCCAATAGAATCTCCGAGGAAGAGACACGCGGTAGAATTCCCCGGGAGAGATTGGAGTTGGAGAGGAAGAACTTGGTGAGGAGAGAGAGTAGCTTGTACTAGAATCTCACTCAACAAGTTCAAAGTCAACAACTAAGGTGCCTTGATTACAGAGGGATGATACCCAAGGGAGACTAAGCTCAAAGGTAGGTTTGAGTTCAAAACAAGTCTAAAGAGCTAAAGGGGTGCTTGGGGTGCTTATATAGTCTTACAAGGCGTCACAGGCCGAAAAGGTAAGTTCGGGCCGAAAATATAACTTAAGTCGTGCAGGCCGGTCAGGGGGCCGGTCAGACCGGGCCTGTGACCGGGCAGGCCGGTTTCAGACCGGGCCTGTGACCGGTCGGAGACCGGACGAGGCTCCAAGTCCCCTGGATGGCGCCCGGATGTCACGAGCGCGAATCCCGGTTTCTGACCGGGCGGCCCGGTCAGGAGGCCGGTCAGACCGGGCTGTGGACCGGGTGATCCGGTCATGGGGCCGGTCTGACCGGGTTCTGGACCGGCCGTCCGTCTTCTCTTCCTTGCGCTCTTCGGGCGACTTCCTGTCCAGCTCCATGTCCATCTTCGTGTCCATCTTCTTGTCCAGCTGCTCCTCTCCTCCCTTTGACCATAGCGTATCCTCCTCTTGGTGACCTTGATGCTCCTTGTACCTAATGACACATAACACGTCGGCATGAGGTAGCAATCCATCCAAAGGTGTACCAAGATCAAGGGTGGTGAGGAGCGAGTTCACCTCATCATGTAGCGCTTTGACTCGGGCTCGTGTCATCGGTCCACTTGGGGGACTTGTTGGTCTTGGTGTAGCGACGTCGGTGACCGGGGCTACATCATCTCCCCCCCCTTGGGAAAGAGTCGTCCTCGACTCTTGCACCTCCTCATCTCCATGATAGGGTGACAAGTCCGAGACGTTGAACGTGTTGCTCACCAAATACTTGGATGTTGGAATGTCGATGACGTAAGCATTGTTGTTGATGTGTTTGAGGACCTTGAAGGGGCCATCTCCTCTTGGCTTGAGCTTGGAGTTGCGCTCATGAGGAAACCTTACCTTCCGGAGGTGGATCCAAACGAGGTCTCCTTCTTCGAATATTCTTTCCTTCTTCTTGGCGTTGAGGCGGTTGGCTTGACGAAGAACATGTTCTTGTATGGTTGCCCTTGTCTCTTCATGTAGTTTCTTGACGGCGGCGGTGCGCTTGTCGAAGTCCATGTTGATGCGCTCGTGGAGGGGAAGCGGAAGTATGTCGAGTGCCGTGTAAGGTTCGAAGCCATAGACGACCATGAAGGGGCTCCTTGACGTAGTCTTGTGCTTGGCGCGGTTGTAGGCGAACTCGGCGTGAGGAAGGCACTCCTCCCATGACTTCAAGTTTTTCTTCACGAGGATGCGTAGGAGGGTGGAGAGGCTTCGATTGACCACTTCCGTTTGGCCGTCCGTTTGCGGGTGCGATGATGATGAGAACAAGAGCTTGACTCCAAACTTCGCCATGAGCGACTTCCAAAGATAACTCATGAACTTGACGTCTCGATCCGACACAATGTTTTGTGGTACTCCATGTAGGCGAACGATTTCCCTGAAAAACAATGAAGCAATGTGTGAAGCATCGTCGCTCTTATGGCAAGGTATGAAATGAGCCATCTTAGAGAATCTATCCACTACAACAAATATGGAATCATGACCATGCTTAGTGCGAGGCAAGCCTAGAACAAAATCCATGCTAATATCGGTCCATGGTGCATAAGGAATAGGCAATGGCATGTAAAGACCATAAGGGTTGGAGGTAGACTTAGCTTGTAAGCATGTTGTGCACCGACGGCAAAGGCGCTCCACATCTCGCTTCATCTTTGGCCAATAGTAGTGGGTTGAGAGCATGGCATATGTCTTGTCACGGCCAAAATGGCCCATAAGACCTCCTCCATGAGACTCTTGCAAAAGCAATTTTCGAAGCGAAGACTCGGGAATGCAAATCTTGTTAGCTTTGAACAAATAGCCATCATGCAAATAGAAATCATCCACTGCTCGCTCAACGGAGCATTTCTCAAAAATGGGAGCAAAGAAAGAATCGGAAGGATAGAGTTCTTTGATCTCTTCAAGTCCCAAAACATGAAAATCCAAACGAGTTAGCAAAAGGGTGTTTTTGCGGGAAAGAGCATCCGCCACAACATTGTCCTTGCCCTTCTTGTATTTGATCACATATGGGAAGGACTCAATGAACTCGACCCATTTTGCATGTCGTTTGTTCAAGTTGTGTTGGCTCTTCAAATATTTCAAGGACTCATGGTCGGAATGAATGATAAACTCTTTTGGCCAAAGGTAATGTTGCCAAACTTCAAGAACACGAACCAAAGCGTAGAGCTCCTTGTCATATATAGGATAGTTGAGGCGTGCGCCATCCAACTTCTCACTATAGTATGCCACGGGTTTGCCCTCTTGCATAAGGACACCACCAATACCAAGCCCACTTGCATCACACTCAATCTCAAAAGTTTTGGCAAAATTTGGAAGAACAAGAAGTGGAGCTTCGGTAAGGCGTTTCTTCAACTCATCAAAAGCATTTTGTTGGGCTTTGCCCCAAACAAACGGAACATTCTTTTTGGTAAGCTCATTCAAAGGGCAAGCAATGGTGCTAAAGTCTTTCACAAAGCGGCGGTAAAACCCGGCAAGTCCATGGAAGCTTCGGACTTGGCCAACATTTGTAGGGGTAGGCCAATTATGGATGGCCTCCACCTTGGAAGAATCAACTTCAATCCCATTAGCGGAAACCACAAAACCAAGAAAAACCAATTTGTTTTGAGCAAAGGTGCACTTGGGGAGGTTAGCATAAAGCTTTTCATGACGCAAGATGCACAAGACTTCTCTCACATGTTGCACATGGTCCTCGAGGTTTTTGCTATAAATAAGAATATCATCGAAGTAGACAACCACGCTCTTGCCAATGAGAGGACGCAAGATGTGATTCATGAGGCGCATGAAAGTAGATGGTGCATTGGAAAGACCAAAAGGCATAACGAGCCATTCATAGAGACCAAGTTTGGTCTTGAATGCCGTTTTCCATTCATCACCAATAGCCATGCGGATTTGATGGTAACCACTACGCAAATCGACTTTAGAGAAAATCGTGGCACCACTAAGTTCATCAAGCATGTCATCTAAACGCGGAATGGGATGGCGGTAACGGACGGTAATGGCATTGATGGGGCGACAATCCATACACATCCGTTGCGTCTCATCCGGTTTAGGCACAAGAATCACGGGAACCGCACAAGGGCTAAGGCTTTCTCGGATGTACCCTTTGGCGAGGAGATCTTGAATTTGGCGGTTGATCTCCTTGGTTTCTTCGGGGTTGGTGCGGTAGGCGGCACGGTTTGGAAGCGGAGCGCCGGGTATGAGGTCGATGCGGTGTTCGATGCCTCGGAGTGGTGGTAGTCCATGAGGGAGCTCGTCGGGGAAGACATCTTGGAATTCCTGCAAAAGAAACAACAAAGACGGAGGAATGTTGGTCAAGTCGTTAGTCGCCGACGAGGGTCCCTTGCATATGAGCACATAGTGCAATATGGTGGATGGGTTCTCTTGGAGCTCTCTCCACTCACTCTTGGTGGCTAGAAGAACACTCTTGGACTCACTCATATATGGCTTGTGGCGCTCACTATCTTTGTGGTGGGTCGCTCCCTCTCCTCTCATCTCACTATGGTGGGTGCGGAGTTGTGCCCTTGCTAAAGCCTTCGCATTATCCGCGATGATTTGGCTAGGAGTCATCGGGCGCAACTCGAACTTCTTGTCGTTGACCTTGAAGGTGTATGTGTTGGAGAGTCCATCATGTATAGCCTCTTGTCATATTGCCAAGGGCGGCCAAGCAACATGTGGCACACCGTCATGGGTACCACGTCACACTCGATAGTGTCCTCATAAGGTCCGATCTTGAAGTTGACGGTGACGGTATGTTGTATCTTGACGTTGCCCTTGTCACTCAACCATTGGATATGGTAAGGATGAGGATGCTTGCGGAGAGTGAGGTGGAGCTTCTCACACAACTCGGTGCTCGCAAGGTTATGGCAACTTCCACCATCGATGATGACCTTGATAGACTTGCCACCAATTCCGGCACGGGTTTGGAAGATGTTGCACCGTTGTTCTTCCGTAGCATGAGGTTGTGTGGTTAGCACCCTTGTGACCACAAGTGAGGGACTTGGGTCATGTTCACATAAGAGAGGATCTTCTCCACTTTCTTGCTCATAAGCTTCTTCACTTGCCACGGCGGCTTGCACAAGGGCTTCATATTCATCCTCATCAAGAGTTTCGATGTCACCATTCTCCATAGTGATCATGACCTTGGTGTTCTTGCACTCAAACGATTTGTGACCTTGGGTGCCACACTTGAAGCAAGTGACACTAGAGGGTCCCGTGGATGCCTTAGAGGAGGCGGTGGAGGAGACCGTTTGCTTCATGCGACTTTGGATAGTCGGTTTCTTGGAAGGTGTAGAGGAGGCGTCGGCCTTGGCACTTGTAGCATAAGGAGTTGATGAAGAGGAAGTAGAACGGTGTCGACGATGGCGACCCAAGTTGGCGATGGCACGCTCGAGGTTTTCCATGCGGCGCTCCATGTTGGCATCATTCACCGCCATGTGTCAATCCAAGTTGTC
Source organism: Lolium rigidum (assembly GCF_022539505.1). NCBI lineage: Eukaryota > Viridiplantae > Streptophyta > Magnoliopsida > Poales > Poaceae > Lolium > Lolium rigidum. The sequence goes on from NC_061513.1 coordinate 128,641,617, forward strand.
TGTGGCTTCACGAAGAAGTGCCAAGTCTTGGTTGACGGTGGCGAAGTTGTGAGCCACCTCATCGTATTGCTCATCGATGCGCGTCTCGAAGAGGGAGAGTTGGTCCTTGAACTCTTGTCGTTGCGTCCATAGGTTGTGTTGAGTAGCCAACCTCTCGGTGTTGCGGAGGATCTCTTCATCCCTATTGGTATCTCCGTTCCTATCCATGATGGAAAGACAAGAACTATGTTGTGTATGTTAGTGGAGGGAGACTACCTCGCACTCTTACCAAGGTAAGATAGTATTGAGGCAATCCACCAAACCGAAAGCAAGATCAAGTGTATCGGGAACACACGCAAAACCACACGCAAAAGCTAGCAAATATGGTGTTAGGCGAGTGTTGTGGAAAGCCAAAAGACAAATCCACGATCGAGTATGTTGTTAAAAGTGGGTAAAGTCCAAAAATCCAAATGTCAATGTGAAGATCACTATAAACACGGAAAAAGTTGTGGAACACACACACGAGATAAACGGGGTTAGTGCAACCAAAAGTGAGCGGAAAAGTGTATGTATAAGTGCTCGGTGTCACACTAACACAAGGAGAGCCAAAGCTTTGGTTGCAAAGGAAGAGACAACAAGATTCACACGTGGCCTCTCTTCTCCTATCTCTCTTTGCTTAAAAGCTTTTTCTCTTTTGTATATGGCGGCACTTGCACTCGTTTGTATCTTTGGTGGCACGTGGACACTTTGTATGTATGGGGTATGTATGTATGGATGTATGGATGTATGGATGTATGGTGCTACTCGCACTCTTTTTGTGTTTTTGGGGCTTTTTCACGCACTATGTTAGCGTTAGCCTCGCTTTTGCTATCTTGCCACACGAGTGTTTGCTTGGGTGCCTTACTCAACGCGACACACACACCTCACTATGCGAGGCCACGTGCGATGTCTCGCAACACTAGACAAGCAATGCTCGATGGGGTAGATCGCAAAAGGAAGAGGGGTTACAAGGTGAAAGCTGCAAGTTATACCTGCGATGATGGTGGTGGTGGTGGTGGTGGTGGTGGAGATCGCTGGAAGACGAGGTCGAAAGAGGGGGCGTTGCTGCGCCCGGTCTGTGGCCCGGTTGGACCGGCTGCTGGACCGGCCCGGCCGGTTGGGTGGCCGGTCGACCGGATTCTGGACCGGACCGGCCGGTCTGTAGCCCGGTTGACCGGTGCTCAACCGGATCGCACGATTTCTCTCTCCTGTTCTTCACGAAAACCAAGCCAAATCGACCAAATCGAGGGGAAACGATGGAATTGGAGGCTAAAAGTTGGGGAAATAGTAGATCAAGCACAACAACACCAGATCCACGGACCAAAACCACTCAAAACGCAACCAAATCACAGATCGGTCAAGAGGCACTTTGGGGCTATTTTTGGGGATTTTTTGGAAAATTTTCTAGGGACGAAATCGGGTGGGTGGAAGGTCAAATCCGCGGTAACCAAGAGCTGCTGATACCATATGATGAGGTCTAAGACCCCGTGTGTGGCCCGATCTCGCGGATTGACTTCGAAACCAAGGGGGAAGATGGGAAAATGCGAGGAACACGAAGAACGCGATGAACACGAGGAACTCCGAGACTCACGCATGCACACAACCCGATACACCCGATGCTTACCTCCGTGGCTCGATGGACCACGCCAATAGAATCTCCGAGGAAGAGACACGCGGTAGAATTCCCCGGGGAGAGATTGGAGTTGGAGAGGAAGAACTTGGTGAGGGAGAGAGAGTAGCTTGTACTAGAATCTCACTCAACAAGTTCAAAGTCAACAACTAAGGTGCCTTGATTACAGAGGGATGATACCCAAGGGAGACTAAGCTCAAAGGTAGGTTTGAGTTCAAAACAAGTCTAAAGAGCTAAAGGGGTGCTTGGGGTGCTTATATAGTCTTACAAGGCGTCACAGGCCGAAAAGGTAAGTTCGGGCCGAAAATATAACTTAAGTCGTGCAGGCCGGTCAGAGGGCCGGTCGGACCGGAGCTCGTGGACCGGGCAGGCCGGTTTCAGACCGGGCCTGTGACCGGGCGGAGACCGGACGAGGCTCCAAGTCCCCTGGATGGCGCCCGGATGTCACGAGCGCGAATCCCGGTTTCTGACCGGGCGGCCCGGTCAGGAGGCCGGTCAGACCGGGCTGTGGACCGGGTGATCCGGTCATGGGGCCGGTCTGACCGGGTTCTGGACCGGCCGTCCGTCTTCTCTTCCTTGCGCTCTTCGGGCGACTTCCTGTCCAGCTCCATGTCCATCTTCGTGTCCATCTTCTTGTCCAGCTGCTCCTCTCCTCCCTTTGACCATAGCGTATCCTCCTCTTGGTGACCTTGATGCTCCTTGTACCTAATGACACATAACACGTCGGCATGAGGTAGCAATCCATCCAAAGGTGTACCAAGATCAAGGGTGGTGAGGAGCGAGTTCACCTCATCATGTAGCGCTTTGACTCGGGCTCGTGTCATCGGTCCACTTGGGGGACTTGTTGGTCTTGGTGTAGCGACGTCGGTGACCGGGGCTACATCAAAGACTCATGTTGGGGCTCTCTTGAGTCAACTTGGTGCGGCACAAGACCTTATAGAGGAAAAGGAGAGGTTGGAAAGGGAAGCGGCAAATGAGATTGCCTCTCTCAAAGAGGAGCTTGATGATGAACGAAATCTGCGCATGTCTCTTGAAGCTAGTGTCATCGTCCTTGAAGACACCAACGAAGCTATTGTTTCTCGACTCACCAAGGATCGAGACCATGCTCTTGAGTTGATTGGTGAGCTCAAAAAGAAGTTGCTCTCTCTTGAGGAAGCCAACAAAGAGAAAGATGATGAAGACCTCAACTCTTGTCATGATGAGCTTGTTGATCAAGTCACTTCCTTGAAGAGGCACAATGCTCTTCTCTTGGAAGTCAATGCTCTTCAAGATGAAGCCTTGGATGAATATTACCGCTTGTTCAAAGAGAAGACCTCATTTTGCAACCATGAAGAAGAAATTGCCGCTCTTGAGATCACCAAGGCCAAGCTATTGAGTTTGAGTAGCAAGCAAGAAGAGTCTTTGGTGGAATGTCTCCGCATGAGCAAGGAGAAGGACGCTTGTTGTGATCATGAGGAGGAAATAGCCGCCTTGAAGAGAAGGGAAGCCAAGCTCATGGAGGTTAACTCCATGCAAGAAGAAGCTTTGAAGGAGTACTTTCCTTTGAGCAAGGACCGTGCGTGTTGCACTAATGAAAGTGAGGAGAGTGACAAGCGCTTACTCATGAAGATGAACGCTCTCCAAGAAGAAGCTTTGATGGAACACTTCCGGGTGAACAAGGCAAAGGAAGTCCAAGTGTTTGATATTTGCCATCCTCACCCGGAGCATGAAGATGAAGTCAATCGTTTGAAGGCCAAAGTTGATAGACTCCAAGTTCCAGCCAAGTACTTGGAAGGAGTCATTGAAGCTAGAGATGGAGCCAAAGAGGGCTCTTGCAATGAAGGAGGAGCGGCTATCAAGCCAAAGAGGAAGAGGAATAAGAGGACCAAGAAGAAGAAGAACAAGGAGAACATGGAGATCAACCTTGAGGAGAGCGACGCTAGCTCAAGAAGGGATGGAGTACCCAACTCCGCCTCGACGGGTTTCGCCAGCTCAAACAACCCTTCTCATGTTCTTTTTGTTGATTACTATGAACATATTCGTGCTCGCTTTATTGGTCCTCAAAAGGACAATGTTGATTGGACTATTTGGGTTCCCAAACCCCTTGTTACTAACATGCTAGGACCCATTGAAAAATGGGTACCTAAATCCAAGACTTGATTCCTTGTAGGACTATGCTTCCGGTGGCGCTAAATGGGTGGTTGATAGTGGAGCCAAAAGTCATATGACCGGAAGCAAGAATATTGTTGTCGACCTCAAACCTTCTCACTCTACCGTATAATATGGCGACAACACGTGCTCTAAGGTATTGGGTCTTGGCAAGGTGGTGGTAACACCCGACATTTCACTTGTGAATGTCCTCCTTGTCGAGACCTGATACGCGTACAACACGCGTCCGTTGGGAACCCCAAGAGGAAGGTGTGATGCGTACAGCGGAAAGTTTTCCCTCAGTAAGAAACCAAGGTTTATCGAACCAGTAGGAGCCAAGAAGCACGTTGAAGGTTGATGGCGGCGAGATGTAGTGCGGCGCAACACCAGGGATTCGGCGCCAACGTGGAACCCGCACAACACAACCAAAGTACTTTGCCCCAACGAAACGAGTGAGGTTGTCAATCTCACCGGCTTGCTGTAACAAAGGATTAGATGTATAGTGTGGATGATGATTGTTTGCAGAAAACAGTAGAACAAGTATTGCAGTAGATTGTATTCGATCAAAAGAATGGACCGGGGTCCACAGTTCACTAGAGGTGTCTCTTCCATAAGATAAATATCATGTTGGGTGAACAAATTACAGTTGTGCAATTGACAAATAGAGAGGGCATGACCATGCACATACATGATATGATGAGTATTGTGAGATTTAATTGGGCATTACGACAAACTACATAGACCGCTATCCGAGCATGCATCTATGCCTAAAAAGTCCACCTTCGAGGTTATCATCCGAACCCCTTCCGAGTATTAAGTTGAAAACAACGAGACAATTGCATTAAGTATGGTGCGTAATGTAATCAATAACTACATCCTCGGACATAGCATCGATGTTTTATCCCTAGCGGCAACAGCACATCCACAACCTTAGAACTTTCGTCACATCGTCCCAGATTTAATGGAGGCATGAACCCACTATCGAGCATAAATACTCCCTCTTGGAGTTAAGAGTAAAAACTTGGCAGAGCCTCTACTAATAACGGAGAGCATGCAAGATCATAAAAAACACATAGGTAATAGATTGATAATCAACATAACATAGTATTATCTATCCATCGGATCCCAACAAACACAACATATAGCATTACAGATAGATGATCTTGATCATGTTAGGCAGCTCACAAGATCCGACAATGAAGCACAATTAGGAGAAGACGACCATCTAGCTACTGTTATGGACCCATAGTCCAGGGGTGAACTACTCACTCATCACTCCGGAGGCAACCATGGCGGTGAAGAGTCCTCCGGGAGATGATTCCCCTCTCCGGCAGGGTGCCGGAGGCGATCTCCTGAATCCCCCGAGATGGGATTGGCGGCAGCGGCGTCTCTGGAAGGTTTTCCGTATCGTGGCTCTCGGTACTGGGGGTTTCGCGACGAAGGCTATAAGTAGGCGGAGGAGATAGGTCAGGGGCCACACGAGGCCCCCACACGCTAGGCCGGCGCGGCCAAGGGCTGGGCCGCGCCGCCCTAGTGTGTCACCAGCTCGTGGCCCCACTTCGTATCATCTTCGGTCTTCTGGAAGCTTCGTGGAAAAATAGGCCCCTGGGCGTTGATTTCGTCCAATTCCTAGAATATTTCCTTACTAGGATTTCTGAAACCAAAAACAGCGAGAAAACGACAGCGGCTCTTCGGCATCTCGTTAATAGGTTAGTGCCGGAAAATGCATAAATATGACATAAAGTATGCATAAAATATGTAGATATCATCAATAATGTGGGATGGAACATAAGAAATTATCGATACGTCGGAGACGTATCAGCATCCCCAAGCTTAGTTTCTGCTCGTCCCGAGCAAGTAAACGATAACAAAGATAATTTCTGGAGTGACATGCCATCATAACCTTGATCATACTATTGTAAGCATATGTAATGAATGCAGCGATCCAAAAACAATGGTAAATGACATGAGTAAACAAATGAATCATAAAGCAAAGACTTTTCATGAATAATACTTTCAAGACAAGCATCAATAAGTCTTGCATAAGAGTTAACTCATAAAGCAATAATTCAAAGTAAAGGTATTGAAGCAACACAAAGGAAGATTAAGTTTCAGCGGTTGCTTTCAACTTGTAACATGTATATCTCATGGATATTTGTCAATGCAAAGTAATATAACAAGTGCAATATGCAAGTATGTAGGAATCAATGCACAGTTCACACAAGTGTTTGCTTCTTGAGATGGAGAGAAATAGGTGAACTGACTCAACAATAAAAGTAAAAGAAAGGCCCTTCGCGAGAGGAAGCATTGATTGCTATATTTATGCTAGAGCTTTGGTTTTGAAAACAAGAAACAATTTTGTCAACGGTAGTAATAAAGCATATGTGTTATGTAAATTATATCCTACAAGTTGCAAGCCTCATGCATAGTATACTAATAGTGCCCGCACCTTGTCCTAATTAGCTCGGATTACTGGATTATCATCGCAATACATATGTTTTAACCAAGTGTCACAAAGGGGTACCTCTATGCCGCATGTACAAAGGTCTAAGGAGAAAGCTCGCATTGGATTTCTCGCTATTGATTATTCTCAACTTAGACATCCATACCGGGACAACATAGACAACAGATAATGAACTCCTCTTTTATGCATAAGCATTCAACAATTATTAATTTTCTCATATGAGATTGAGGATATTTGTCCAAAACTGAAACTTCCACCATGGATCATGGCTTTAGTTAGCGGCCCAATGTTCTTCTCTAACATTATGCATGCTCTAACCATTCTAGCGGTAAATCTCCCTTACTTCAGATAAGACGGACATGCATAGCAACTCACATGATATTCAACAAAGAGTAGTTGATGGCGTCCCCAGGAACATGGTTATCGCACAACAAGCAACTTAATAAGAGATAAAGTGCATAAGTACATATTCAATACCACAATAGTTTTTAAGCTATTTGTCCCATGAGCTATATATTGCAAAGGTAAAGGATAGAAATTTTAAAGGTAGCACTCAAGCAATTTACTTTGGAATGGCGGAGAAATACCATGTAGTAGGTAGGTATGATGGACACAAATGGCATAGTGGTTGGCTTAGGATTTTGGATGCATGAGAAGTAATCCCTCTCGATACAAGGCTTAGGCTAGCAAGGTTATTTGAAACAAACACAAGGATGAACCGGTGCAGCAAAACTCACATAAAAGACATATTTTAAACATTATAAGACTCTACACCGTCTTCCTTGTTGTTCAAACTCTTTACTAGAAATTATCTAGACCTTAGAGAGACCAATTATGCAAACCAAATTTTAGCAAGCTCTATGTATTTCTTCATTAATAGGTGCAAAGTATATGATGCAAGAGCTTAAACATGAACACAAAAATTGCCAAGTATCACATTATCCAAGACATTTTACCAATTACTACATGTATCATTTTCCGTTTCCAACCATATAACAATTTAACGAAGAAGAAACTTTCGCCATGAATATTATGAGTAAAGCCTAAGGACATATTTGTCCATATGCAACAGCGGAGCGTGTCTCTCTCCCACACAATGAATGCTAGGATCCATTTTATTCAAACAAAACAAAAACAAAAACAAACCAGACGCTCCAAGCAAAGTGCATAAGATGTGATGGAATAAAAATATAGTTTCACTAGAGGAACACGATAATGTTGTCGATGAAGAAGGGGATGCCTTGGGCATCCCCAAGCTTAGACGCTTGAGTCTTCTTGATATATGCAGGGGTGAACCTCCGGGGCATCCCCAAGCTTAGAGCTTTCACTCTCCTTGATCATATTGTATCATCTCCCTCTCTTGATCCTTGAAAACTTCCTCCACACCAAACTCAAAACAACTCATTAGAGGGTTAGTGCACAATTAAAATTTATATGTTCAGAGGTGACATAATCATTCTTAACACTTCTGGACATTGCACAAAGCTACTGAAAGTCAATGGAATCGAAAAATCCATCAAGCATAGGAAAACAGGCAATGCGAAATAAAAGGCAGAATCTGTCAAAACAGAACAGTTCGTAAAGATGAATTTCTAAGAGGCACCAGACTTGCTTAAATGAAAATGCTAAAATTGAATGAAAGTTGCGTACATATCTAAGGATCACTCACGTAAATTGGCATAATTTTCTGAGTTACCTACAGAGAATTAGGCCCAGATTCGTGACAGCAAGAAATCTGTTTCTGCGAGTAATCCAAATCTAGCATGAACCTTACTATCAAAGACTTTACTTGGCACAACAATGCAACAAAACTAAGATAAGGAGAGGTTGCTACAGTAGTAACAACTTCCAAGACTCAAATATAAAATAAAAGTGCAGTAGTAAAATCATGGGTTGTCTCCCATAAGCGCTTTTCTTTAACGCCTTTCGGCTAGGCGCGAAAGTGTGTATCAAGTATTATCAAGAGACGAAGCATCAACATCATAATTTGTTCTAATGATAGAATCAAAAGGTAACTTCATTCTCTTTCTAGGGAAGTGTTCCATACCTTTCTTGAGAGGAAATTGATATTTAATATTACCTTCCTTCATATCAATAATAGCACCAACAGTTCGAAGAAAAGGTCTTCCCAATATAATGGGACAAGATGCATTGCATTCAATATCCAAGACAACAAAATCAACGGGGACAAGGTTATTGTTAATGGTAATGTGAATATTATCAACTCTCCCCAAAGGTTTCTTTGTAGAGTTATCAGCAAGATTAATATCCAAATAACAATTTTTCAATGGTGGCAAGTCAAGCATATTATAGATTTTCCTAGGCATAACAGAAATACTTGCACCAAGATCACATAAAGCATTACAATCAAAGTCATTGAACTTCATCTTAATGATGGGTTACCAACCATCCTCTAACTTCCTAGGAATAGAAGCTTCACGTTCTAATTTCTCTTCTCTAGCTTTTATGAGAGCATTTGTAATATGTTTTGTAAAAGCCAAATTTATAGCACTAGCATTAGGACTCTTAGCAAGTTTTTGTAAGAACTTTATAACTTCAGAGATGTGGCAATCATCAAAATCCAAACCATTATAATCTAAAGCAATGGGATCATCATCCCCAATGTTGGAAAAAATTTCAGCAATTTTATCACAAGCAGTTTCAGCAATTTTAGCAGTTTCAGGCAGTTTTTCGCGCTTTGCATTAGAAGTGGAAACATTGCCTACACCAATTCTTTTACCATTATTAGTAGGAGGTGCAGCAACATGTGTAGCATTAGCATTACTAGTGGTGGTAATAGTCCAAACTTTAGCTATATTATCTTCTTTTTCATTTTCTTCTTTTTCCCACCTAGCACGCAATTCGGCCATCAATCTTATATTCTCATTAATTCTAACTTGGATGGCATTTGCTGTAGTAACAATTTTATTATTATGATTTTCATTAGGCATAACTTTTGATTTCAAAAGATCAACATCGACGACAAGACTATCGACTTTAGAAGCAAGTATATCAATTTTCCCAAGCTTTTCTTCAACAGATTTGTTAAAAGCGGTTTGTGTACTAATAAATTCTTTAAGCATAGCTTCAAGTCCAGGGGGTGTGTTCCTATTATTGTTATAAGAATTCCCATAAGAATTACCATAGCCGTTGCCACTATTATAAGGATATGGCCTATAGTTGTTACTAGAATTGTTCCGGTAAGCATTGTTGTTGAAATTATTATTTTTAATGAAGTTTACATCAACATGTTCTTCTTGAGCAACCAATGAAGCTAACGGAACATTATTAGGATCAACATTAGTCCTATCATTCACAAGCATAGACATAATAGCATCAATCTTATCACTCAAGGAAGAGGTTTCTTCGACGGAATTTACCTTCTTACCTTGTGGAGCTCTTTCCGTGTGCCATTCAGAGTAATTAATCATCATATTATCAAGAAGCTTTGTTGCTTCACCAAGAGTGATGGACATAAAGGTACCTCCAGCAGCTGAATCCAATAAGTTCCGTGAAGAAAAATTCAGTCCTGCATAAAAGGTTTGGATGATCATCCAAGTAGTCGGTCCATGGGTTGGGCAGTTTTTAACCAAAGATTTCATTCTTTCCCAAGCTTGTGCAACATGCTCATTATCCAATTGTTTAAAATTAATTATGCTACTCCTTAAAGATATAATTTTAGCAGGAGGATAATATCTACCAATAAAAGCATCCTTGCATTTAGTCCATGAATCAATACTATTCTTAGGCAGAGATAGCAACCAATCTTTAGCTCTTCCTCTTAATGAGAAAGGAAACAATTTTAATTTTATAATATCACCATCTACATCTTTATACTTTTGCATTTCACACAATTCGACAAAATTATTAAGATGGGCAGCAGCATCATTAGAACTAACACCAGAAAATTGCTCTCGCATAACAAGATTCAGTAAAGCAGGTTTAATTTCAAAGAATTCCGCTGTAGTAGCAGGTGGAGCAATAGGTGTGCATAAGAAATCATTATTATTTGTGGTTGTGAAGTCACACAACTTAGTATTTTCAGGAGTACCCATTTTAGCAACAGTAAATAAAGCAAACTAGATAAAGTAAATGCAAGTAACTAATTTTTTTGTGTTTTCGATATAGAGTGCAAAACAGTAAATAAAGTAAAACTAGCAACTAATTTTTTTGTGTTTTGATTTAGTGCAGCAAACAAAATAGTAAATAAAATAAAACAAGACAAAAACAAAGTAAAGAGATTGGGATGTGGAGACTCCCCTCGCAGCGTGTCTTGATCTCCCCGGCAACGGCGCCAGAAAAAGAGCTTGATACGCGTACAACACGCGTCCGTTGGGAACCCCAAGAGGAAGGTGTGATGCGTACAGCGGCAAGTTTTCCCTCAATAAGAAACCAAGGTTTATCGAACCAGTAGGAGCCAAGAAGCACGTTGAAGGTTGATGGCGGCGAGATGTAGTGCGGCGCAACACCAGGGATTCCGGCGCCAACGTGGAACCAGCACAACACAACCAAAGTACTTTGCCCCAACGAAACAGTGAGGTTGTCAATCTCACCGGCTTGCTGTAACAAAGGATTAGATGTATAGTGTGGATGATGATTGTTTGCAGAAAACGATAGAACAAGTATTGCGATGAGATTGTATTCGATCAAAAGAATGGACCGGGGTCCACAGTTCACTAGAGGTGTCTCTCCCATAAGACAAATAGCATGTTGGGTGAACAAATTACAGTTGGGCAATTGACAAATAGAGAGGGCATGACCATGCACATACTTGATATGATGAGTATTGTGAGATTTAATTGGGCATTACGACAAAGTACATAGACCGCTATCCAGCATGCATCTATGCCTAAAAAGTCCACCTTCATGTTATCATCCGAACCCCTTCCAGTATTAAGTTGAAAACAACAGACAATTGCATTAAGTATGTGCGTAATGTAATCAATAACTACATCCTCGGACATAGCATCGATGTTTTATCCCTAGTGGCAACAGCACATCCACAACCTTAGAACTTTCTATCACTGTCCCAGATTTAATGGAGGCATGAACCCACTATCGAGCATAAATACTCCCTCTTGGAGTTAAGAGTAAAAACTTGGCCGAGCCTCTACTAATAACGGAGAGCATGCAAGATCATAAACAACACATAGGTAATAGATTGATAATCAACATAACATAGTATTCTCTATCCATCGGATCCCAACAAACACAACATATAGCATTACCGATAGATGATCTTGATCATGTTAGGCAGCTCACAAGATCCGACAATGAAGCACAATTAGGAGAAGACGACCATCTAGCTACTGCTATGGACCCATAGTCCAGGGGTGAACTACTCACTCATCACTCCGGAGGCGACCATGGCGGTGAAGAGTCCTTCGGGAGATGATTCCCCTCTCCGGCCGGGTGCCGGAGGCGATCTCCTGAATCCCCCGAGATGGGATTGGCGGCGGCGTCTCTGGAAGGTTTTCCGTATCGTGGCTCTCGGTACTGGGGGTTTCGCGACGAAGGCTATAAGTAGGCGGAGGATATAGGTCAGGGGCCACACGAGGGCCCCACACGCTAGGCCGGCGCGGCCAAGGGCTGGGCCGCGCCGCCCTAGTGTGTCGCCAGCTCGTGGCCCCACTTCGTATCATCTTCGGTCTTCTGGAAGCTTCGTGGAAAAATAGGCCCCTGGGCGTTGATTTCCTCCAATTCCGAGAATATTTCCTTACTTGGATTTCTGAAACCAAAAACAGCAGAAAACAACAACTGGCTCTTCGGCATCTCGTTAATAGGTTAGTGCCGGAAAATGCATAAATATGACATAAAGTATGCATAAAATATGTAGATATCATCAATAATGTGGCATGGAACATAAGAAATTATCGATACGTCGGAGATGTATCAAGACCCTTGGTTACAACTTACTCTCCGTTCATCAAATTGCTCGTATGGGTCTATGCACATTCTTTGATGAACATATGGTGGTCCTCTTGTGGAGCAAGACACTCAATGTAGCTTTTGTTGGATATGTAGAGAACGGATTGTATGTTGTCGATTTCTCCGGAAAGACAACATCTTCCGCTCTTTGCCTATTCACCAAAGGTGACAAGGGTTGGTTATGGCATCGCCGAGTAGCCCATGTCAACATGAGGACTTTGCAAAGTCTCCACAAGGGTGGCCACATTCTCGGACTAAAAGAAGATGTCTCTTTTTGCAAGGATCGTGTTTGTAGGGCTTGCGTACAAGGAAAAATGCATGGAGCTCCTCACAAGGCCAAGACTATCATCTCTACCACAAGATGCTTGGAGCTCTTACATGTTGATCTCTTCGCTCCACCGTCTCATGAAAGTCTTGGAGGAAAGAAGTATTGCCTCGTCATTGTTGACGACTATTCACGGCTTGACCTTCTCCTTGAGGGCTCTTGGAGCCTTGGGGGGCTGGCTTCCGGAACTTCTGTAAAAGAAAAAAGCATAATAACTAAGTAAGGGTTTGCTCGTAAAAACAGAAGAATTTGGATTCCGGAAATCAAGCATTTACCCAGAAGGCTTGAAGAATTGCTGGATGTTGGGCTGGCCTCTGTTGCTAGTGTCGATAAGTTTGAGGCGCTTCTTCTCTGCCTCTGCTTTCCGAGTAGCCGCAGTGCTGAGCACTTCGCGGGCGCATTTTGCTGCAGGGCTGGAGGAAGCGGCCCTCTTCCTCTTGGAAGGGCGCGGAGCGTCATGAGATTCCGCCTCTGATGCGGCCTCCGGATCCGTGTTGCCCGTAGAAGGGACCCGGACAAGGGTTCCGAGTTCGCCTTCCTCGAGGGCTTCGAGCTAAGACACAGAGCCAACACTTAGACAAAAATTTGAATACAAAGGAAACGATGGACAAGTCAAGATAACATACCGCGGTTCCGGAACCGTTGATGTTGATGTCTTTGTTGCACACGTGAACATGAAGTTCACGCAGAATCTTGATGAGGAGCCGGATCCTCTTGTCGATGGCGTCGGCGGAGAGATTTTCCTTCGTGGCGCGCATTGGGTCATCGCGCTCCGTGTAATGGAACATCAAGCGGTCCCTGTGTTGGAGCGGCTGGATCCGCTTGGTGAACCAGGACAAGGTGAGATCCTTCCCCGTCAGCCCCTCCTCCATGAGCTTGCAGATCCGCCTAATAGCGCGGGTCAGCTGGGGCGACTCAGAGAGGTGGGGGCACTGCGTCCATGCCGGAGTCTCGCTGGCAGGGCAGTTCTTGAATGGTGGCAGCTTCCTTTTGCCCGCCGGGTCGGAGACGTCCTTCAAATAGAAGAAACCCCCTGACCAGTACCGCGCGGATTCGTGGCGGTCGGTAGGTGGGTAGATGCGGCCAGGGCGGAGCATGAAGGTGATGGACCCTCATGTCGCCAGCTCGGAGGTCTGGCGGATCTTCTCCTTCTTGACGGAGAAATAGTACTGGAAAAGGGAGAGTTCGGGAGGTACCCGGAGATGGCCCTCGCAGAGGGTGACGTGGTTGCTGATTGCTAACACGCTGTTTGGAGAGATGTTGTGGGGCTGGAGCCCATATACCTTCAGGATTTCCGAGAAGAAGTCCGAAGGCGGAAATGAGAAGCCTCGCTCCACTAGCGCTTTAGTCAGCACCATCTCGTTATCTTGGGGGGCTGGAGCCAAGGAGTTCGGAACTGTCCTCTAGCTTCCGGGTTGCAGGAAACCTTCCCCCTCCAAGTTCTTCAGCTCCGTTTCTGTGGTGGTGCAGGGCCACCATTTCCCTTTGGACTCTGAGTCTCGCTGGCGAGCTTTGGATTTCTTGGCGGCAATTTCTTCCGCCTTCTGTTCTGCCTGCTCCGCCCCGGAGGTTTTCTCCGGGATAGCTGAAGTGCCTTCGGCGTCCTTGCCGGAACCCTTAGTGGGATCCAGTTGGACTGGGACGAAGGGAGGAGGGGCGGAGGAGAGTGGCGTTGCCATGATTGGATCAGAGCTCGGAGGCGGAGTCGCGGAAGACATCTGAAGACAAGGTAGTGGCAGAAAACAAGACTTAGTCGGATCCACATCGTCGTCCTAAGGATCGTCCCTACCAGCTACGGCGAAAGGTTGATGCTCGGAGAACTCACCGTGATGGATTCCACGGTGGTTGGAGTCGTCGGCGATGAGGATTTCGTACGGTGGCTCGCCGGAGTTAAGAACTCGATGAACTGCACGGTGGTGAAATCGCTCCGGCGGAGCTCCGGCGAGTTTTTCGGCAGACTCCGGCACGGCGGAGGAGGAGCTCGCGGGCGGCGCTTCGCAGAGAGGTGAAAGAGGGGGTGAATGGGAAGATTAGGGTTGACGGTGGATATTTATAGGCCGCGGGGAGGAGATTCGTGCTCCGCATCCTGTCGTCGGAACGCAAGCGTCGCGCCGTTGGATGTGTGACACGTGTCCAAAACCCTAAACGGTAAAAATGGCTAGGGATAAGTTACCGCTCAAATTGCGTGAAAATGGCGCCAGAATTGGCGGAACCGTTTGAATCTTTTAAAGATTCCGGGTAAACACGCGGAGATAAGAAGTTCTCGTTCGCAAGCAGGGGAGTAACCCGGAGACATGTTTTGATTTGTCGATGGATGAAGTCCCGCAGGATGAGAATATTTTTCCGACTAAAGGTTGGGAAAGAAGAAAATAAGAAGTTGGAGATAAGAAGTTGAAGAAAAGAAGAATATTTTTCCGCACGGAGATAAGAAGTTCTCGTTCTTCAAGTTTCTCCGCGTTACCAACATTGACGGAGACCATGAGGGGCTAGCAAGGCGGAAACAGGAGGCGAAACTCGGAGAACTCTGGGGGCTACTATTGTGGGTATACTTCATGGGTGTAACATCGACAGTGCCTAGATCCGGCAAGCCCGGGTGGCCCACAGATGGTGATGTGGCATGTGGCCCATCGGGCGGCCCAGTTGCTGTTGATCTTGACGGATGAAGTCCGGCCCAGGAACAGGGAGCCGGATCCGACCGACCTTAAGGAGGAACCCGGATCCACGAAGGCCCATTAAGGAACCCGGATCCGGTATGACGTAGATAGGAAGGCGGATCCTTGACGTGCACGACAAGACATTGTACCGTAGTTAGGCAACCTGTATCCGGCTAGGACTCTCCATGTAAACCCTAGATTCGTGCGCCTTTATAAGCCGGATCCCGGGAGCCCTAGAGGCACAACCACAACTCATTGTAACATCGCGAAAGCGCCCAGATAATTCCAGACAAGCAACAGTAGGCCCTGTCATCGTGCAGGTGTTCCGAAGCTGGGTAAATCGCGTACCACCGTCCCGTGTGCACTCCGCCCTATGGCCCCTACTTCTTCTCCCCCTCGTGAGGATCCCTCCTCCGAGGTATCATCGATTAGGCAACGACACTATTGTTGGGTATTATTCTTCAAGTACAAGAGTGAGACTCAACGGACCATGATGGAGTTTGCCAACCAAGTTCAACGTAAGTACGACAACAAGATCCTCACAATAAGGAGCGACAATGGAACGGAGTTCAAGAACTACACCTTGGATGACTTCCTTTGCGAAGAAGGAATCCAACACCAATACTCCACGCCATATACTCCCCAACAAAATGGGGTCGCCGAAAGGAAGAATCGAACCTTGATTGAAGCTGCTCGAACCATGATGATGGAATACAAGTCTAACTACAACTTTTGGGCGGAAGCTATCTCTACCGCATGCCATGCCACTAATTGTCTCTACTTTCGCAAAGGTCTTGAGAAGACACCATATGAGATCCTCACCGGCAACAAGCCAAATGTGTCATACTTCAAGGTCTTCGGATGCAAATGCTATGTGCTTGTCAAAGACACACACCTATCCAAGTTTGATTCAAGAGCTCAAGAAGGAATTTTCGTTGGCTATGCTACGGATTCTCACGCCTATAGAATCTTAAACAAGTCAAGTGGGCGAGTTGTAGAATCTTGTGATGTGACATTCGATGGAGATGATAGATCTTTGGAGGAGCAAAGTGCTTCCTGTGAGAAAGGAGATGCAATTCCCCCGGATACCATAGGAAGGATGGGTGTTGGCATTCGCCGACCTCAAGAGCTACCTTCTATGAGTACCGGGGAAGGACCAAATTCCACCCAAGTGGAGCCATCTACACCACAAGGCCAAGCTTCTTCCGTTGATCTTACAAATGCAAGTCAACCTCTACAACAACATCAAGTTCAACCTCAACTTCTACAACAACCTCAAGTTCAACCTCGACAACTACAACAACAATCAAGTCCAAGTTCACCACAACAAGCTCAAGAACAACATTCACCGCAAGCTCATCTACCACAACAACCAACATCAAGTGACCAAGGCCAAGCTTCAAGTTCTTCTCCGAGTGGTTCGGGGATAATCTTTATGGACAATACTATTCCTAATACCCCCGAGCCATCCGGTTCTCATGATAATGATGCCCCTTTCAACAAAAATGGGGGTCAAGGCGAGGACCTAAACCGTGATGAAGGCCAAGAGGACTCACAAGAATCATCTCCTTTAGCCGACACTCGCCGTGAAGACCCTACTACAAGACACTTGCGTCTCAAGTCTCATTCCTTGCATAATATCATTGGTGATCTAAAGAGCAAAGTAACCACTCGGAGGCAACTAGCAAACTTTTGTGAGCACCACGCCTTTGTCTCTATGGCGGAACCACTCAAAGTTAATGAATCTCTCAAGGATCCCGATTGGTTGAATGCAATGCAAGAGGAACTCAACAAATTCAAGAGGAATGATGTGTGAACTCTCATGAAGCGACCCGATCATTGCCGCAATGTTATCGGCACCAAATGGGTCTTCAAGAACAAGCAAGATGAAAGTGGCATGGTCATCCGCAACAAAGCAAGATTGGTGGCACAAGGCTATTCTCAAGTTGAAGGCGTGGACTTTGGTGAAACCTTTCCACCCGTTGCAAGGCTTGAGTCCATCCGTATCCTTTTGGCCTTTGCCTCACATCATGGCTTTAAATTGCAACAAATGGATGTTAAGAGTGATTTTCTTAATGGTCCTTTACATGAGGAAGTATATGTGAAGTAACCCCCGGGGTTCGAGGACCCCCATTTCCCGGACCATGTCTTCAAGCTCAAAAAGGCCCTATATGGACTTAAACAAGCTCCTAAGAGCTTGGTATGAGCATCTAAAGGAGTTGCTTGAAGACCGTGGTTTCGAAGTGGGGAAAATTGATCCCACTCTTTTTACTAAGAAAGTCAATGGGGAGCTTTTCGTATGCCAACTCTATGTAGATGACATCATATTTGGCTCGACTAACACAAAATTCAATGATGAGTTTGCTATGTTGATGACCAATAGGTTTGAGATGTCAATGATGGGTGAACTCAAGTACTTTCTTGGGTTCGAGATCAAGCAAATGCGACAAGGCACCTTCTTCAATCAAGCAAAGTACCTCCAAGACATGCTCAAGCGCTTTGATATGAAGGACGCCAAGGGCATTGGAACTCCGATGCAACTCAAGTGTCAACTCTCTCTTGACGAGACCGGCAAGGCGGTGGATACCAAGCTCTTCGTTCGATGATAGGTTTGCTTCTTTACCTTTGTGCCTCTCGCCCGGATATAATGTTAAGCGTTGGTATGTGTGCACGGTTTCAAGCAAGTCCGAAGGAAAGCCACCTAGTGGCGGTCAAAAGGATCTTTCGATATTTAGTTGATACCCCACACTTCGGATTATGGTACCCAAGGGACACAGACTTTGCTTTGATTGGTTTCACCGACTCCGATTGGGCGGGCGACAAGGTTGATAGGAATTCTACATCCGGAGCTTGTCACTTTCTTGGAAGATCTTTGGTGTGTTGGTCCTCGAAGAAGTAAAATTGTGTCTCCATCTCCACCGCGGAAGCCGAGTATATTGCCGCGGCAAGTAGTTGTGCTCAAATCTTGTGGATGAGGCAAACCTTGCGGGATTATGGACTCGAGTATAGCAAGGTGCCTCTTTTGTGTGACAATGAGAGCGCAATCAAGATCGCCTACAATCCGGTTCTTCATGGCAAGACGAAGCACATTGAGATACAAAACCATTTCATCCGGGATCGCATTGCTCCCGGAGATATTGTACTATCCTATATTGGCACCAAGGAGCAATTGGCGGACATCTTCACGAAGCCCTTGGATGAGAAGTGTTTCATTGAGTTGAGGCATGAGCTAAATATCATTGATCCATCGAACTTTGCTTGACCGTCGTGCGCACATACCACTCCTAACCTTTATATCTAGATGAAAGGCACGCATGAACATAGGGGGAGTGCGGTTTAAATCCATTGAGCTATCCCTCCCCCATAATGCATAAAGAAATCCAAAACTTATGCTATTTGTCAATTGAGTGACTTATGAGCTTCATGTTGAGTTGTAGTCCGTGAGTCCTAGATACATCTATGCGACCTCACACTACTATACTCTTACACAGTGGCTTCGGCCACCAACTCCCCCCTCTTTGAGGGGTTTTTCGGTTCTCTGTGTTTCTTTGTGACCTTCTTTTTGTCTTTCTTCTTTGGTTTCTTTTTCTTGTTTTTGAAGAACCTCTTTCAAGCTTGTTTTCTCGTGATTTTTTGCAAGCTTGGTTGTTTGTTCTTTTACTCCATCCTTATAGTTTCTTTACCCTCCTTTTTGGTGTTCCGATGCCAAAGGGGGAGAAGTTCCTATGTGGATGGGACCTTTGTTGTTTGTAGCCTTTTTGGTTCTAGTTGCTTATCTTTTCTTATGGCTACATCAACAACCCTATGGAGGCATCTTGTGGTGAGTTTGGGTATTCTCAAGGCTATGCTATGATAACTTCACCCAAATCTCCTTGCATGATCTTATGTTGCCTCCATATTGTGCATATGCTACTTGAACATGTCATCTATCCATATTGCATATGTGCTTGGTTTGTAAAAACTAGGGGGAGTGAAGTCTCTAGAACATGTGTATTTGTATTCAAATACATATTCATGATATGCACATGTGTAGGGGGAGCTCCGTCGAGTTTTTGCAAATCTAAGTATCTCATCATAATATCATATGATATTGTAAAGTCTTGTGTTGTCATCAAACACCATGAAGGGGGAGATTGTAAGAGCAAAGTTTACACCCCAAGTTTTGTGTGTTTGATGACAACACTTGAGTAATCTTACCGTGTGCCTTGAGTATCATTGTTAGATTTGCAAGTGCACGGTGACCTCGCTGGACACGTCAAGATCGAAAGACTGAAGCGTAGTTGATAGGTTTTCTAGTTTTGTGTGTGTATCGCGAGGTGACATGGATGGAGAGAAAAAGGGAAGAAAACCAGTTTTAGCCAGGCCGGTACTATCGGTACCTGTAGCGGTAGTACCGCTACCCCTATAGGTACCGCCCAACGGTACCGCTCTGAGTTCTGCACTGAAAGTGTCCCACAGTACGAGTTGCGGTACCCCTGCAGTACCTGGAGCGGTAGTACCGCTCACGAGCGGTGGTACCGCTCATGGTACCGCCTAGGTACCGTAAACTAGTTACGGCAGTACCGCTCTGGTACTGCTCTGGATCCAGTAAGGTTTGGACCCCATTGCGGTACCTCGAGCGGTACCGCGAGCGGTAGTACCGCTCTGCGTCCACATGGACCAGATCTGGGTAATTCGAACTCAGAGCGGTAGTACCGCTTAGGCAAAAACTGGGCATAATGGTTGGATTTGGAGGAGCCTATTTAAGGGCTCCTTCTTGAAAGGATCGTATGCCACACCTAGAGGGGGGGGGGGGTGAATAGGTGCTAACCAATTTTTAGTTCTTTTTCAATTTAGGTTTGACACAAAGGTAAATTCTCTAGATATGCAACTAAGTGAATTTACCTATATTACAAGGTCATCAACTAAGCAAGATATAGCTACGCAATATAAGAGATAGAATAGGATAGAGGTAACCGAGAGTGGAGCACGCGATGACACGGAGATGATTCCCGTAGTTCCCTTGCTTTGCAAGAAGGTACGTCTACATTTGGAGGAGTGTGGTTGCTACGAAAGCCAAACCAACAGCCACGAAGGCTTCACTCAGATCTCCTATGAGCAACGCCACGAAGGCCTAGCCCACTTCCACTAAGGGATTTCCTCGAGGCGGAAACCGGGCCTTTACAAGGTTCTTGGGGCACACATCCACAACCAAATTGGAGGCTCCCAAATCTGTAACAATACAACAATCAACAACAACACATCAACAACAATCAACTAGGGAACCAAATAGGAACACTAGCAAGAGGGCCCTCAAACAAATGAGGGGGAAATGAGAATCGCTTCAGTGAGGATGTAGATCGGTGTCTTCTCCTTCGAATCTCCAAAGATCAAGATCTTTGGTTGGGGGAGGAAGGAGATCTTGCAAATCTTGTATTCTTGAGGTGGCTCTAATGGAAGTGAGACTTGGCAGAATTTTGTGCAATGATTGAGCAAGGTGCAAGGTAGAAGAAGGGGGGTATAAATACCCCTATCCAAAATCCAGCCGTTGGAGCTTCCGGGGGGCCG
Organism: Lolium rigidum; assembly: GCF_022539505.1. Classification (NCBI taxonomy): domain Eukaryota; kingdom Viridiplantae; phylum Streptophyta; class Magnoliopsida; order Poales; family Poaceae; genus Lolium; species Lolium rigidum. Next base: position 128,662,310 of record NC_061513.1, read on the forward strand.
GATAATCCGGCCTAAGTATGGGCCGGATAATCCCCCCCCCCCCCCGGAAAATCCGGCCTCAGGGACAAAACCTGGTAAATATCCGGCCAAAAGTCCGGCCCCTGTCCAGAGCTGCTTTGCTTCAAGTCCTAAGCCGATTTCGAGGGCCCCGGATATTTTGGAAATATCCGGCCCGGCGGCCCTGGGACAAATCCGGGCAAATATCCGGCCCCTATCCAGAGGTATACTGAGCCACAACTCCTCAAGTCCTTAGCTGAAAAATGGGGGCCGGATATTTTGGAAATATCCGGCCCGGATTATCCGGCCTGGTGATCCTGTTCAGCTTCTTTTTGACACGACTAACCACATCCATCACACATATATATGTATCTATATAACCCCTGTATCACTTAAACAAACATTAGTGTATCACATACATTGACATCAAACACACAAAACATGATATGAGAGATGTTCTTTCAATCTCCCCCTTTTTGGTGTTTGATGACAATATACGGATTTGCAAGAGAATCACTATAGAGTCAAGCATGATGGCAAAACATAGAGGCACTCCCCTACATGTGTGCATATAAGTAATTTGCATTTGAATACAAATACACAACACATAGGTGCAAGGTGCCTCAACACAAGAGGTATCCAACATGAGCTCTAACAAGAGAGACATAGACATATATGAAGTTGAGATAAGGTGATAGAAATCATACCCATGTGTAGATATATAATACGGAGATATAGCATCACACATAATATAATAACCTTGATCTCAACATATGGAAAATCCGAAAACCTTAACAATGTCTCACACCACATAACACATAGTTTGAAATGAAACACAACCAAACCAAATAGTTCAAATAAGAGGGAACACAAGCAATAAAAGAATGATAAACGCATATGCTTGTGCCCAAACCATGCAAATCCCCGAGAGAAGTCCTAATAGAACACTTCTCCCCCTTTGGCATCGAGACGCCAAAAAGGGGACAAGCGTGATGCTACTCTCCCCATGGAGATCACTCGGAGCCATCTTCGTCATCGGACTGGTACACCTCTTCCTCTTCTTCATCTTCAGTGTCAGGGGCATCCGGAGAGCGGCGAGTGTAGTTGGCCCTTTGAATGCAGTCCTCAAGATCATTCCACGGAACCTGTGAAGAATGCCACCCACTGTAACCTGGGTGAACTGGAGGCTGAGGCGGGGGTCCTTGCTCACCACTGAGCTTATGCAGAATGACCGCCTGAGTATGCTGAATCTCAGAACGCTCTCGGCTGGCCGCATAGTTCTCCTTATGGATCTCAATATTCATGCAAAGGATGTGACGCTGAAACCAACTAAGCCTTCTCACTTGCTTCTTCATGGCAGGAAGGTCAGCATGGCGAGCATGAGCAAAACTACTAGAGCAAGCATCTCCCATAAAGCAGTCAGGAGCAGGTGCGGCAGAAGGAACAAGCTTAAGCTTGTAAGCCTTCTTGACAGTGTGCTTCTCCAATGGGAACCGGCTCAAATCTTCACCATCCATGGTCACAGAGTTGTTGATGAGGAGCTGGATATATGGTGCATATGGTATGGTGGTCCTGGAGACCATGGTATCGTGAATCTCATTGAAGATGAAGTCCATGACATCAAGAGAGAAGTCACGTTCCTCATTAGGATCACGGGCACACTTAAGACTGAGGTGCATAAGATCCACAAGAGCTCCCCGGAGTGCATCATTGTTTCCACCACTTGGAGCAATGGTGGCTCAGAAGAAACGGAGCAACTGACCATAGATGGGAAGCAGCCCCTTGGAAGTACCAACTGCTCCAGAAGAGGTATAAAGATCAAACAGCACATTCTTATCCGTCTTCTGAGGACCATGGAGGCGACGGCCTCCTTCTTCAGGAAGTCCAAGAACAGAGGCAAACCGGCGCAAGGTTGCCCTACAGTGAGTGGAGCCAGTCATCCATTCCAAAGTGCGCTCATCATCTTTCTTGATGGCCAAAGTAGCAAAGAATTGCTTAACCAACTCTGGACTATAGTCACATTGAATCTTCATCAGATCCTGCAAGCCCAACCTGCCAGTCACCCAGATGGCATCCTCAAAATGATTGTTGACTGCCAGATCATCCACATTGATAGCTTGCATGGGTCGCAGTTTCTTCATGGGCTCATAAATATCCTTGTAGATGAACTCCTGTTCCATGCACCAGTATTTCCTGCCCTCTGTCTCTTCATCCCTTGGGAGGTCTTCATACCAGTTCTTCATGTGGATAGCTGCATAAGTGACAATGTCCATTGTCTTGTAGTTTTCCCTTGTAGCCTTGTTCTTCTGCCTAGAAGCTGAGGACTTGCGAGGAGCATTTGGTGCGAACTCATCACTTGAACGATCACGCCTTGGGCGTCTCCGAGCACCCCGAGAAACACCACCTGTGAATAGCAAAGGTGGATAGCAAAGAGAAGATAATGCTCATAAGTCATGTATGATACAGTAATGTACTCTAGAAACATACTATAAGTCGGTAAAAGTCTAGACAAGATAGATTGAGTCAACACTGCAGCGGCGATGAAGCTCCAGGCCGGATAATCCGGTGTCCCCGAGGGGCGGATAATCCGGCCTGACCGGATAATCCGGTCTTCGCGGGGGCCGGATAATCCGGCCCTGCGAATCTTGCAGAACTTGCAATCAAAAGGTTGTCTACGACCATATCGGCCTCATAGCATGCAAGAGGAGTATACTACACACGATTTGGAACAACTAGACACCATCTCCACCAATAAAAAGGCACATACAAATCACAACACCTAGGGTTAGGGATTGTGAGTCATACCCGCATCCATTGGGGAAGCCGCTTGGAGAAGATGGTAGCTAGGGAGGAGAGGCACCCGATCCACCCAAGAACTCCAAGAGGGAGCGGACGGGGCGACTCCGGCGAGGAGGAGGAGCTCCGGTGGCTGTGGAGGAGGAAGAGGGCGCGTGGGGGGAACTGATTGCTGTGGCAACTGTCCACCCCGCGGCCTCTCTAAGTCCCCTCGCAACCAGCCCAGGCCAGATAATCCGGCTCAAAGTAAGGGCGGATAATCCGGCCCGGCCGGATATTCCGGGGTGCCACTAGGCCGGATTATCCGGTTTTCTGGAAAATTCCAGAACACCGGAAATCCTGCCTATCTTTAGTTGGTTATTTGCATGAACCCATATGTGATGCAATAATGTATCACATCACATATAAGATGCATATTTACCAATAAGATGGGGCAACCTAGATCATCCGACCGAGAATCCTCAAACTCCAAGTTTTTTACCAAAACATGACATATGAGCAAGATGGGAATGGCTTATAGATGAGTGTAGGCTTAGGTTTAGAGGGTACAAACTATTAATGGTACATGATCACTCGAGTTTGCAAGATATGAGAAAATAAGGCCAAACTAGAGTGATTTCCCATAAGAACACGGAGTTGTCAAATAAAAGGCGATAAGATCCAAATAACTCCAACTCTTCACAAAGAAGAGTGTGGTGGCCTAGGACACCATATATGAGTGTTGTGGCATGGCACCGCGAAGATATATCTTGGGTCCAAGCCACTACTCATCATTGAAGCTCACATATCAACATATGATATAAAGAGAATGATTTCTTAATGTTGGCATTATGGGGGGAGGGATAGCTCAATAATTTAAACCGCACTCCCCCTATTTCCATGCCCACATCTAAACCAAATAAAGTTTTGAGACAAAGGTGTGTTTGCAAGATGGTCAAGCTATACTCCTTGAATATATGATATTTAGCTCATTTCTCAAATAAGAGAACCTTGCTTCATCAAGAGGCTTCGTGAATATATCGGCAAGTTGATCTTTGGTAGGAACATAGATAAGCTCAATATCATCACGGGCAACATGATCCCTAATGAAATGATTCCGGATCTCAATATGCTTCGTTCTTGAATGTTGCACCGTATTATAGGCAATCTTGATGGCACTTTCATTGTCACATAATAGAGGTACTTTGTCACAAATGACACCGTATTCCTTTAAAGTTTGCCTCATCCATAACAATTTAGTGCATCCACTTGCGGCGGCAACATATTCGGCTTCGGCGGTGGAGAGAGATATACAATTTTGCTTCTTAGAAGACCAACACACCAAGGACCTACCAAGAAATTGGCAAGCCCCGGAAGTTGATTTCCTATCATCCTTGCCTCCCGCCCAATCCGCATCGGTGTATCCATTGAGAATAAAGCTTGAGCCTTTGGGGTACCAAATACCATATCTTGGGGTATCAACCAAATACCGAAAGATTCTTTTGAGAGCCATCATGTGGCTCTCCTTAGGAGAAGCTTGATACCTTGCACACACACAAACACTCAACACTATGTCCGGTCTAGATGCACAAAGGTAAAGCAATGATCCAATCATGGAGCGATATACCTTTTGATCCACCTCTTTACCACTAGGATCAAGTGCAAGATGACATTTAGTAACCATATGAGTGGCTACACCTTTCAACTCGGTCATCTTGAACCTCTTGAGCATGTCTTGGAGATATTTTGCTTGGTTGATGAAGGTTCCTTCCCTCAATTGCTTGATCTCAAATCCAAGGAAGAACTTCATCTCTCCCATCATAGACATCTCAAACCTATCGGTCATAAGCTTTGAGAATTCATCATTGAAATCTTTGTTAGTAGAGCCAAAGATAATATCATCAACATATAATTGGCAAACAAAAAGCTCCCCATTGACCCTCTTAGTAAAAAGAGTGGGATCGATTAGCCCAACATCAAACCCACGGTCTACCAATAATTCTTTAAGGTGCTCGTACCAAGCTCTAGGAGCTTGTTTGAGACCATAAAGTGCTTTATCAAGCTTATAGACATGGTTAGGGAAGTTGAGATCCTCAAACCCCGGGGGTTGCTTAACATAAACCTCTTCATGCAAAGGACCATTAAGAAATGCACTTTTCACATCCATTTGTTGTAACTTAAAGTTATGATGCGATGCATAAGCAAGAAGGATACGGATGGACTCAAGGCGAGCCACGGGAGCATAGGTTTCTCCAAAGTCAATTCCCTCAACTTGAGAGAACCCTTGAGCCACCAATCTTGCCTTGTTCCTGTTATCACCAGAATTTAACCGAGTCAGAGGTGGGCCGCGATCAAGATGGGCTTGAAGAATATACATGGAAGAATTTACGTGAATCGGCCTTATACGCAAAGTTTGGGCTAGTTTGCCCGTGTATCTGTATCATAGTAGGATACGTGTCGGTTAGTTAGAGTTTGTCTCGTGCACGGTGGGGATTATTCCCACGTTAGAAAGTCTACGGACTATAAATATGTATGTAGGGTTTATGAAATAAACAACAATCACGTTCACCACAAATCAATCTAGGCGCATCGCCAACTCCCTTGTCTCGAGGGTTTCTTCCGGGTAAGCATCATGCTGCCTAGATCGCATCTTGCGATCTAGGCGATACAAGTTTATTCGTCGTTCATGCGTTGCTCGTATCGAAGCCTTTTTGATGGCGAGCAACGTAGTTATCTTAGATGTGTTAGGGTTAGCATTGTTCTTCATATCATATGCTATCGTAGTGCAACCCTTAGACATCTAGCCGCCCTTACGCCTATCTTAGGCGTAGGGGCGGCACCCCGCTTGATCATTATTTAGTAGATCCGATCCGTTATGATTGCTCCTTGTTCTTCAAGGATTAGTTTAATATCTCGCATAGTTAGGCCTTACAAAGGGTTGGAGGATCCAGCGACGTGTAGGGTGTAGTTTGCTAGCCCTAGACAGGATGTTCCGAGGATCAACCTCGTGTTGGTTTTTAGGCCTTGTCTAGGATCGGCTTACGATCACCGTGCGCGGCCGCGAGGCCCAATCACGAGTAGGACGTTCCGATTGTGCGATGAAAACCCTAAATCGTCGTAGATCGTTTTAGCTTTATCTTGATCAAGCAGGACCACCATATATTCGTGCACCTCGTACGAATCATGGGTGGATCGGCTCCTTGAGCCGATTCACGGAGACAACCTCGAGAGCCGATCGAGGCTCGTATTTAATGTTTACGTGTATGCCATGCAGGAAACTAAGCGAGGCATCTCCATCACCTTCCCGACCAGGTATAGGTCAGGTGGCACGCCCTTGCACCAGGCATCGGACGTGCGTGCCGGAGTCTTTGCGGGCCGTCGCTCGGAGGGACCGGGGCCAGCCGCAGCCCTAAGTTGCTCCCGGCTCTCCTGTGTTGCCCGTCGTTGCTCGCCCGTGGGTTTCCGACCGCAACACATTCTCGGCACGCCCGGTGGGACAATCTTCGACATCAACCACATCGCCATCTACATCTGAGATGGCGGACGGCACTCCAGTCACGTACGAGGATCTGACCGAGGAGCTCAAGAAGAAGTATGACGAGGTCAAAGCGATCCTCGAAGCCGACCTCATCGGCTCTTTTCATAGAACCCGTTCACATGGCATCAGGTGGAAAGGGTTCTCGCCGGAAGGTGCGCTTGATGGGATAGACCTGTCCGCCCCGTCAGAAGAACGCACCAGGTCCCTACGCCAGGAGATTAACTACCTGGTGGCTCACTCGCTGCACCGCCACTCTGAGAACCTGGTGAACACTTTGGAGCGTGTCGCTCTTCGGGTGATCCAGGAAATCATGAGGCACCGAGTATCTCCGTCGGGACCAGCTCTCGGGACATACCAAGGAGAGATGCCACTCCAGGTCCCGTCCACCGCTGCCATTTGCGTTGGCAGCACCGGCAGGTGCCGAATTCACCGGCATTCGTCGTCTACAAGATCGGTGGTGACCCCAGTGGACTGCGGTTCTTGCATGAGGCGCCTAAGGAGATCCCTCACGGGTACATGTGCACATACGTGCCGGACCGCGGTAATCGGGCGCTCACAAACCAGGCCGCAACAGCAGGGACTTCTGGAACAACAGTAGGAACTTCGGGAACAGATCTTGAGAAACAGACGTGGCTAGCTAAGTATGCCACTCCGACAAACCTCCAGAGCTCAGCTCCTGCAGTTGGCTCAGAGTTGGAAAAACAAGCATGGCTGGCTAAGTATGCCACTCCGGCGAATCTCCAGAGTTCGACTCCTGCAGCCAGCACCGCGGATCAAATCAGTACGATCCTGAGAGACCAGTTCGGCATGGTGCCGAAAAGGAGGACAATCGGCTATTCCAAGCCGTACCCCAACGAGTACGAGTTGGTCCCGCTACCACCCAAATATCGGCTCCCTGATTTCTCCAAATTCAATGGATCAGATGGTTCCATCTCCATCGAGCATGTGAGCCGATATTTGGCGCAGCTAGGAACGGCCTCAGCGTCGGATCCACTACGCGTGAGGTTCTTCGCACAGTCCCTCACGGGATCGGCTTTCGGGTGGTACACTTCGTTGCCACCGGACTCGATCCGGACTTGGAAGCAGTTGGAAGAACAGTTCCACATGCAGTATCACTCAGAGGCTTCCGAGTCTGGCCTTGCCGATCTAGCACAAATACGTCAGAAGCGTGGAGAAACTGTGGCAGAATACGTCCAGCGCTTCAGAAATCTTAGGAACCGATGTTATTCGGCTCGTGTGACTGAAAAGGAAGCAGTCGAGTTGGCAGTTGTGGGTCTCGCGTCACCAATCAAGGACATGGCCTCCCAAGCAGACTACCCTTCACTGGCGCACATGGTTCAGAAACTATCGGCATATGAACAACGCCACCCGGACTTGTACCAGGACAAATTCAAGCGTGCGGTAGTCCTGGTTGAGGCAGATGAAGACGAAGGTTCTGCGGGAGATCAAGAGGTAGCAGTGGCTGAATGGACTCGGGGGGCAACCCCCGTGTCCTGCAAATGGGTGAAGCCACCGGAGTCCGCCCGGAGGGTTCGATTTTGACGTGACCAAAACTGAGCAAATCTTCGACCTCCTACTCAAGGAGAAGCAGTTGAAGTTACCCGAAGGCCTTAAAATCCCCACGGTACAGGAGCTGAACGGAAAGCCATACTGCAAATGGCATAACTCGTTCTCCCATGCCACCAATGACTACAGGGTGTGGCGTCAGCAGATCCAAATGGCGATAGAACAAGGACGTCTGATTTTTAACCAGTACGCCATGAAGGTCGACACCCACCCCTTCCCCGCCGTTAACATGGTGGAGTGCACTTACCCTGAAGGTTGCCAGCCAGGATTCTCGTTCAACATCAACATGGTAGGACCTGGGCACCACTCTGGCAAGGATGGAGACGAGGGCAGCTGCTCTCGTAGCAAGGACACGGAGGAGGCCGCTCCACGCGATCGGCTCCGTCACGATGGCAAGAGCTACATCACAGAGGGAGAAGTGAGGAATGTAAGATATCAGCGACCTCTCTCCGATCACCTCCTCAACAAGTACGTGAGTCAATATAGCCAACGCCGATGATCCAGCGACGATGATGATAGAGACCGTCTGGCTAGGGACGCCAGGAGACATCGTCGGCATGATCGCGATGAGGAGGAGTACGAGCGCCGTGCCAAGGAAAAGGCAAGGGAGCGAGACGACGAGGATAGGCACTGGGACTGCCCCTTCTTCAGGCACTGCTGGGATTCAGGAATGAGCCGATTGCCTACAATCGGCAACTGCCCAGAATGTAGACAGAAGAGGAAGGATGCGGCTAACGTGTCCGTGTTCGAACGTCTAGGGCCTCTCCCACCTCGGAACAAGCATGCTGAGTCCCCTCGGGTGGAAGATCTCGAGGATTTGGAAGACGAAGAAGAAGAAGAAGACAGGTACCACCGGCCAAGGTGGTGCCCTGATGGACTCAGCCGTTCCCAAAAGCGTAGGGTTCGGCGGCTCGCGCGGCTTGGAGGAAGCCGAAAGGTTATACCTGCACACGCTAAGGAAGGCGCGGCCTGATCTGGCCGCGAAAATTCAGCAAACCCTGGATGAAGAGGGTCGACCACAGAAAATGGTGTGGCGCCCCAAGCAAAGGAAAGCCGATGATGAGACATCGGCTGGCACAAACATGGTGTTCATCCTTCCTACGGAGTTCAGTGCTCCAGGATTAGATGAGGCACCTGTGGCACAACTTGACTGCAGCCCACGGCCGGTTATCTTTGAGAAGCCACGAGAAAGAAGCTACAGACATCTGAAGGCCCTATACTTGCGAGGTTATATCGATGGGAGGCCTGTCAACAAGATGCTGGTGGACACCGGAGCGGCAGTCAACATTATGCCATACTCTATGCTACGTCGGTTCGGACGCTCTAGCTCGGATCTGATCAAGACCAACGTGACATTGAGCGATTTCAACGGCCAAGCGTCTGACGCACAAGGTGTTCTGAACGTGGATCTGACCGTAGGAAGGAAAACCATCCCTACGACATTCTTCATCGTCGATAGCAAGAGCACCTATGCTGTTCTGCTAGGAAGAGATTGGATCCACGCCAACTGTTGCATTCCCTCCACGTTGCACCAATGCGTAATACAGTGGGATGGAGATGAGGTAGAGGTCGTCCAGGCCGATGACTCAGCCGAGATTTCAACGGCTGGTATGAATGCTTGGGAAACAGCAGGCCAAGAACCACTCTCAGGCATCAATTTGGACGACTGCGAGCGCATCGTCCTGACGAAGAACGGGGTTAGGATGGTCCTATCCACAGGCCTGACCGTGTAGCAAGAACAAACCGATGAGCAAACGTGGCGAGGCCGATCCTTGGGATCGGCCCCAAAGATATATGAAGGAACATTACAACACCTTCATTGAGCGCTTCGATCAATATGGAGGCCGATTCCAGCAATCGGCCAAAATTTATCCTCACCACATGTTCTGCTGGTGTTCAACATCGATCTACTGGGCAGCGGTTTTACGTCGGCTGATGAGTTAGGAAAAATCAACATTGGTCCTACCGGAGCCGACGTGCAAATACATGTGCCTTGGTTAACTACAGAGCCGATATCTGCAGTTCCCTGACAGATTCGGCTCGGGGGGGCACCTAATCAGATGAACATGTGCAGATGAACATGTGTGCAGCAAAATATTGGGGGCCGATAGGAAAAATCGGCCAGTAAAAAAAAATTTCATAATATACAGCCGATGCAAGGACATCGACTTTAGAACTAAGAAACAAAGCCGATGCACAGCCATCGACTCTAGTACAATTACACAGGATCCACCTGCTGCGTGTTCAAGACGCCGTTTTTCACCGAGTCCAGTTCATCTGTGAGGCCCTCTACTTCCTCGAGGGGGCAAACAGTGAGAGCTTCCTCAGCTGCAATGAGCCGATTGCAGCAGGACTGTCAGAAGTCAGTTTGGCGTACAAGGCGGCCTTTTGCTCGTTAAGCCGTTGGTGTTTCGTCTGCAATATCGGCTTTCAACGGAGGAAGAGGCAATCGATGGGGAATCGGCAGGGTGGCTGTCTCAGAATTACCTGAGTTCCAAGCCTTTTGTCTGATCTGTGCATCCTCACCAGTATTCTCGCCTTGGCTGAGGCTCGGGGGGCAGCTGGCCCGGTAGATGCTCTGTTTTGGAAGCCGATTGAGGCGTCATCGGCTGATCCTTCATTGCAACCTTCTTCAAAAATGGTGAGTTCTTGCAGAAGAAGATCATTGGGCCTGGTGGGAAGAATTTAAAGGCTCTCTTGAAGACTCCACATTATCCACCAGATCTCAAGGTCATCAATTGAAGAATTGAAGGATGGATTGTAAAGGACCGATGTGTTGCTATCGGCTCATTAAGCATTGGCTAAGTGGACAAATCGGCAAAATCAGTATGAGGGGAAATCGGCTAAATCGGCTCAAGGGAAATCGGCAAAATCAAATTGGGGAAATTCTTCATTGATAAGCAAGATTTCTTACATAAAGAGCTGATTGCTCCCAAAAGGAAGTACTAGGGGATACATTGCCCCGTCTACTACTACTGATCCTATGCTAATGGTCCTATCTATGGGCTGTCGCTGCCCTCGTCGTCGCCGTCGTCGCCGCTGTCGGCGCTACTCCCGGCGGGCTCGTCGTCGGCTGCTCCGGCGGCCGCCGGCCGGGCCCTCATTGTCCTCATCCTCCTCGTCGGCGTCGTCATCGTCGGCGGTCGAAGTCGCCGAGGTTCCCCGGCCGGGGGCGGAACCGCTTGGCCGGCGGCTCGTCGGAGGAGGTGTCGTCCTCCTCCTCTTCCTCCTCCTTCTCCTCCTCCTCCTCCTCGGGAGAGGTGAAGTCGTCGCAGGGAGAAGCGATCGTCATCGCTCTCCTCCTCCGTTTCCCCGTCTGCGAGGAAGCGGAGGTCACTTTCCCCGTCGGTCAAGGACTTGTCGTCCTCTGACCAGACGGAGAAATCATGGCTGGATTCCTCCCCGGCCTCGATGGCATGGCGGGTGTTGGCCGCATGGGCCTCCGCCGGGTTCGGCTCCGGCGTCGGCTCGCGGGAAGAGGAGGACTGGGTAGAAAGATCCGATGAAGCAGAGGAGGAAGAAGACATTGTGGCGCAGGAGGGCTTTTGGAGTGCTAATGCGAAGGGGATACGGAAGCAAACTGTTTAGAGCGGTTAAATAAAAGGGGATATAGTGGAAATTCAATGCCACAGCAGTTTCCGAGGAAGTGGTGCCTAAAAAAAAAACTGCCAGGTCACGCGGAGAAGTTGAGAAGGCAAGGCATCATGATGAAGGATACTGTGACGGTTCTGCCACGACATGACCCGACGAAGAAAAAGCAGAGTGATTTTGGAATTATCAATTCCAAAACCAGGGGGGCATGTGTTATCACCAGAATTTAACCGAGTCAGAGGTGGGCCGCGATCAAGATGGGCTTGAAGAATATACATGGAAGAATTTACGTGAATCGGCCTTATACGCAAAGTTTGGGCTAGTTTGCCCGTGTATCTGTAACATAGTAGGATACGTGTCGGTTAGTTAGAGTTTGTCTCGTGCACGGTGGGGATTATTCCCACGTTAGAAAGTCTACGGACTATAAATATGTATCTAGGGTTTATGAAATAAACAACAATCACGTTCACCACAAATCAATCTAGGCGCATCGCCAACTCCCTTGTCTCGAGGGTTTCTTCCGGGTAAGCATCATGCTGCCTCTTGCGATCTAGGCAGTACAAGTTTATTCGTCGTTCATGCGTTGCTCGTACTGAAGCCTTTTTGATGGCGAGCAACGTAGTTATCTTAGATGTGTTAGGGTTAGCATTGTTCTTCATATCATATGCTATCGTAGTGCAACCCTTAGACATCTAGCCGCCCTTACGCCTATCTTAGGCGTAGGGGCGGCACCCCGCTTGATCATTATTTAGTAGATCCGATCCGTTATGATTGCTCCTTGTTCTTCAAGGATTAGTTTAATATCTGCATAGTTAGGCCTTACAAAGGGTTGGAGGATCCAGCGACGTGTAGGGTGTAGTTTGCTAGCCCTAGACAGGATGTTCCGAGGATCAACCTCGTGTTGGTTTTTAGGCCTTGTCTAGGATCGGCTTACGATCACCGTGCGCGGCCGCGAGGCCCAATCACGAGTAGGACGTTCCGATTGTGCGGTGAAAACCCTAAATCGTCGTAGATCGTTTTAGCTTTATCTTGATCAAGCAGGACCACCATATATTCGTGCACCTCGTACGAATCATGGGTGGATCGGCTCCTTGAGCCGATTCACAGGACAACCTAAGAGCCGATCGAGGCTCGTATTTAATGTTTACGTGTATGCCATGCAGGAAACTAAGCGAGGCATCTCCATCACCTTCCTGACCAGGTATAGGTCAGGTGGCATGCCCTTGCACCAGCATCGGACGTGCGTGCCGGAGTCTTTGCGGGCCGTCGCTCGGAGGGACCAGGGCCAGCCGCAGCCCTAAGTTGCTCCCGGCTCTCCTGTGTTGCCCGTCGTTGCTCGCCGGTGGGTTTCTGACCGCAACAGTTCCTCACAACATTTCCAAACTCATCTTGCTTGTTCTTGAAAATCCATTTAGTGCCTATAACATTGCGGCACCCCTTTGGCTTCTCTACTAAGGTCCATACTTTGTTGCACTTGAAGTTGTTGAGTTCTTCGTGCATAGCTTCCAACCAATCCGAATCTTCAAGGGCTTCAAATACTTTCTTGGGTTCCACTAAGGAGATATAAGCATGATGGTTGCTAAAGTTAGCCAATTGCCTTCTTGTGGAAATCTTTGCCCTTACATCACCAAGAACCTTGTCATGTGTGTGTCCACGAAGTTCAAGGTTCCTATCTCTTCTTGCTATACGACGAGCCTCGATCTCCTCATTGGTTCTCCTTGGCCTTGGAGGTATCACTTGATCAACTTGATCATTTGTGTCCCCGTATTGACCTTCAACTTGAGCTTCCTCAATTTCTTGAGAGTGCTCAACATCATGTACTTGATCTTGGACAGTAGGAGGTGAATGACATGAATTGAGTGGATCCTCATTGGAGCCATCATGAATGCTTGGTTGATCTTGTCCTTGATCTTGCACACAAGAGGGAGGGTCTTGTTCTTGTTCTTGGGTTGGTGCCTCATTTGCTTCACTTGATGGGGTTTGTTGATGTTGAGAAGATGAGGGCTCCACCGTGGTAGAGCATAGTCCTTCCCGAGACGCCACACCGTCTCCCTCAATGGGGCGGAAAAATCCCACACCCATTCTTACTATGGCATCTTGAGGTATTTCATCACCTGCACATACATCAACTTGCCCCACTTGGGAGCCATCATTTTCTTCGAACTTCACACTACAAGATTCGATGATAATCACGGAGGATACATCAAAGATTCTATAAGTGTGAGATTCGGCACCGTAACCAACAAATATACCCTCCAAAGCTTTTTATAGCAAATTTAGATAAACGAACTCCTTTGATTTTGTAGAAACACTTACACCCGAACACCTTGAAGTATGAGATATTAGGCTTGTTCCCGGTGAGTATTTCATATGGAGTCTTGTTCAAGCCCTTGCGGAGATAGAGCCGGTTAGAGGAGTGACAAGAGGTGGAGATGGCTTCGGCCCAAAAGTTATAGCGGGATTTATACTCCGCCATCATAGATCTTGCCATATCCATAAGAGTCCGGTTCTTCCTCTCCGCAACACCATTTTGTTGAGGGGTGTAAGCAGTGGAATATTGATGTCGAATCCCCTCATCACTAAGAAAATCATTGAGTGTATAGTTCTTGAACTCGGAGCCGTTGTCACTTCTTATTGCCATAATGAGGAGGTTGTGTTGGCGTTGCACCTCGGTAGCAAAGTCAATGAATATTTGTTGAGTCTCATCTTTCGTCTTGAGAAAATAGACCCAAGTGTATCTTGAGTAATCATCAACAATCACCAAGCAATGTTTTTTCGCACCAAGACTTGCATGAGCAACGGGACCAAAGAGATCCATGATGTCTACGGGTGCTTCTATTCTTGTAGACAGTGTTGGGCCTCCAAGAGCAGAGGTTTGTAGAACAGCAGCAAGTTTCCCTTAAGTGGATCACCCAAGGTTTATCGAACTCAGGGAGGAAGAGGTCAAAGATATCCCTCTCATGCAACCCCGCAACCACAAAGCAAGAAGTCTCTTGTGTCCCCAACACACCTAATAGGTGCACTAGTTCGGCGAAGAGATAGTGAAATACAGGTGGTATAAATAAGTAGTAGCAACGGCACCAGAAAAGTGCTTTGCCCAGGACAGTAAACAAGCAGTAGTAACGTAGCAGTAGTAACGCAGTAAACAAGCAGCGATAGCAGTATTTAGGAACAAGGCCTAGGGATCATACTTTCACTAGTGGACACTCTCAACATTGATCACATAACAGAGTAGATAAATGCATACTCTACACTCTTTTGTTGGATGATGAACACCATTGCGTAGGATTACACGAACCCTCAATGCCGGAGTTAACAAGCTCCACAATTCAATGTTCATATTTAAATAACCTTAGAGTGCATGAAAGATCAACACAACTAAACCAAGTACTAACATAGCATGCACACTGTCACCTTCACGCTATGAAAGGAGGCATAGATCACATCAATACCATCATAGCAATAGTTAACTTCATAATCTACAAGTGATCACAATCATAGCCTACGCCAAGTACTAACACGGATGCACACACTGTCACCATTACACCGTGCAGGAGGAATAAAACTACTTTAATAACATCACTAGAGTAGCACATAGATAAATTGTGATACAAAACACATTGCAATCATAAAGATATATAAATAAGCACTTCACTATGCCATTCATAACAGTGAATAAGTATTCTGTGAAATATAGCCTAAGAGACCCACACGGTGCACACACTCGTCACATTTACACACGTGGGACAAGGAGTCTCCGGAGATCACATAAGTAAAATTCACTTGACTAGCATAACGACATCTAGATTACAAGCATCATCATATGAATCTCAATCATGTAAGGCAGCTCATGAGATTATTGTATTGAAGTACATAGGAGAGAGATTAACCACATAGCTACCGGTACAGCCCCGAGCCTCGATGGAGAACTACTCCCTCCTCATAGGAGATAGCAGCGTTGATGAAGATGGCGGTGGTGTCGATGGAGAAGCCTTCCGGGGGCACTTCCCCGTCCCGGCGGCGTGCCGGAACAGAGACTCTCGTCCCCCGCATCTTGGCTTCGCGATGGCGGCGGCTCGGGAAGGTTTTCCGTATCGTGGCTCTCGGTACCGGGGGTTTCACGACGAAGGCTATTTGTAGGCGGAAGGGCAGGTCAAGGGCGTCACGAGGGGCCCACACTACAGGCCGGCGCGGCCGGGGCTTGGGCCGCGCCGCCTCGTAGTCCGGCCACCTCGTGGCCCCACTTCGTCTCCTCTTCGGTCTTCCGGAAGCTTCGTGGCAAAATAGGACCCCGGGCGTTGATTTCATCCAATTCCGAGAATATTTCTTTACTAGGATTTCGAAACCAAAAACAGCGAGAAAACAGAACCGGCACTTCGGCATCTTGTTAATAGGTTAGTTCCGTAAAATGCACGAATATGACATAAAGTGTGCATAAAACATGTAGATAACATCAATAATGTGGCATGGAACATAAGAAATTATCGATACGTCGAGACGTATCAGCATCCCCAAGCTTAGTTCTCGCTCGTCCCGGAGTGTAAACGATAAACAAAGATAATTTCTGGAATGACATGCCATCATAACCTTGATCATACTATTTGTAAAGCATATGTAGTGAATGCAGCGATCGAAACAATGTATATGACATGAGTAAATAAGTGAATCATATAGCAAAGACTTTTCATGAATAGTACTTCAAGACAAGCATCAATAAGTCTTGCATAAGAGTTAACTCATAAAGCAATAATTCAAAGTAAAAGCATTGAAGCAACACAAAGGAAGATTAAGTTTCAGCGGTTGCTTTCAACTTGTAACATGTATATCTCATGGATAATTGTCAACATAGAGTAATATAATAAGTGCAATATGCAAGTATGTAGGAATCAATGCACAGTTCACACAAGTGTTTGCTGCTTGAGGTGGAGAGAAATAGGTGAACTGACTCAACAATAAAAGTAAAAGAAAGGTCCTTCAAAAAGGAAAGCATCGATTGCTATATTTGTGCTAGAGCTTTGATTTTGAAAACAAGAAACAATTTTGTCAACGGTAGTAATAAAGCATATGCATCATGTAAATTATATCTTACAAGTTGCAAGCCTCATGCATAGTATACTAATAGTGCCCGCACCTTGTCCTAATTAGCTTGGACTACCGGGATCATCGCAATGCACATGTTTTAACCAAGTGTCACAAAGGGGTACCTCTATGCCGCCTGTACAAAGGTCTAAGGAGAAAGCTCGCATTGGATTTCTCGCTATAGATTATTCTCAACTTAGACATCCATACCGGGACAACATAGACAACAGATAGTGGATTCCTCTTTTATGCATAAGCATGTAGCAAAAATTATTTTTCTCATATGAGATTGAGGATATATGTCCAAAACTGAAACTTCCACCATGGATCATGGCTTTAGTTAGCGGCCCAATATTCTTCTCTAACAATATGCATGCTCTAACCATAAGGTGGTAGATCGCTCTTACTTCATACAAGACGAACATGCATAGCAACTCACATGATATTCAACAAAGAGTAGTTGATGGCGTCCCCAGGAACAAGGTTATCGCACAACGAGCAACTTAATAAGAGATAAAGTGCATAAGTACATATTCAATACCACAATAGTTTTTAAGCTATTTGTCCCATGAGCTATATATTGTAAAGGTGAAGAATGGAAATTTAAAGGTAGCACTCAAGCAATTTACTTTGGAATGGCGGAGAAATACCATGTAGTAGGTAGGTATGATGGACACAAATGGCATAGTGGTTGGCTCAAGTATTTGGATGCATGAGAAGTATTTCCCTCTCGATACAAGGTTTAGGCTAGCAAGGCTATTTGAAACAAACACAAGGATGAAGCGGTGCAGCAAAACTCACATAAAAGACACATTGTAAACATTATAAGACTCTACACCGTCTTCCTTGTTGTTCAAACTCAATACTAGAAATTATCTAGACCTTAGAGAGACCAAATATGCAAACCAAATTTTAGCATGCTCTATGTATTTCTTCATTAATGGGTGCAAAGTATATGATGCAAGAGCTTAATCATGAACACAACAATTGCCAAGTATCACATTATCCAAGATATTCTACCAATTACTACATGTAGCATTTTCTGTTTCCAACCATATAACAATTAACGAAGCAGTTTCAACCTTCGCCATGAACATTAAAAGCTAAGAACACATGTGTTCATATGTACCAGCGGAGCGTGTCTCTCTCCCACACAATCATTTATTCAAAAAAAAACAAAAACAAAAACATACAGACGCTCCAAGTAAAGTACATAAGATGTGGCCGAATAAAAATATAGTTTCAAGAGAAGGAACCTGATAATTTGTCGATGAAGAAGGGGATGCCTTGGGCATCCCCAAGCTTAGATGCTTGAGTCTTCTTGAAATATGCAGGGGTGAACCACCGGGGCTTCCCCAAGCTTAGAGCTTTCACTCTTCTTGATCATGGTATATCATTCTCCTCTCTTGACCCTTGAAAACTTCCTCCACACCAAACTCGAAACATACTCATTAGAGGGTTAGTGCATAATCAAAAAATCACATGTTCAGAGGTGACACAATCATTCTTAACACTTCTGGACATTGCACAAAGCTACTGAAAGTAAATGGAATCGAAATATCCATCGAACATATCAAAACTGGCAATGCGAAATAAAAGGCAGAATCTGTCAAAACAGAACAGTCGTATTGACGAATTTTATTGAGGCACCAGACTTGCTCAAATGAAAATGCTCAAATTTAATGAAAGTTGCGTAAATATCTTAGGATCACTCGCGTAAATTGGCATAATTTTCTGAGTTACCTACAGAGAATTTTGCCCAGATTCGTGACAGCAAAGAAATCTGTTTCTGCGCAGTAATCCAAATCTAGTATGAACTTTACTATCAACGACTTTACTTGGCACAATAAAACACTAAACTAAGATAAGGAGAGGTTGCTACAGTAGTAAACAACTTCCAAGACACAAATATAAAACAAAGTACTGTAGCAAAATAACACATGGGTTATCTCCCAAGAAGTTCTTTCTTTTTAGCCATTAAGATGGGCTCAGCAGTTTTGATGATGCACTCGCAAATAACAAGAGTTGAAGCAAAAGAGAGCATCAAGAGGCAAGTATGAAACAAATTTAAGCCTAACATGCTTCCTATGAAAAGGAATCTTGTAAATAAACAAGTTCATGTAGAGCGAAGTAACAAGCATAGGAAGATAAAACAAGTGTAGCTTCAAAAATTTCAGCACATAGAGAGGCATTTTAGTAACATGAAAATTTCTACAACCATATTTTCCTCTCTCATAATAACTTTCAGTAGCAACATGAGCAAACTCAACAATATAACTATCACATAAAGCATTCTTATCATGAGTCTCATGCATAAAATTATCACTCTCCACATAAGCATAATCAATTTTATTAGTTGCAGTGGGAGCAAATTCAACAAAGTAGCTATCATTATTATTCTCATCATCAAATATAGGAGGCATATTGTATTCATAATCAAATTTACTCTCCATAGTAGGTGGTACCAAAAGGCTACTATCATTATAATCATCATAAATAGGAGGTAAAGTATCATCAAAGTAAATTTCCTCCTCAATGCTTGGGGGACTAAAAAGATCATGCTCATCAAAACCAGCTTCCCCAAGCTTAGAATTTTCCATAGCATTAGCAACAATAGTGTTCAAAGCATTCATATCAATAACATTCCCATTAGCATGCATATAAAGTTCCATGGGTTTTTTAATTCTCTCTTCAAACACATCATGTCCTAATTCAAGATAAAGTTCATAAAGATCTCTCATATTTTTGTTGTTTTCCATTATGCCTAACTAGTGTAAACAAGAAACAAAAAGTTGCAATTGCAGGATCTAAAGGAAATAGCTTCGAGCACAAACACAATGGTGCCAGAAAAGTACTTTACCTGGAACCGAAGTATGAGTGCCTTTTACCTTTCCTCCCCGGCAACGGCGCCAGAAAATAGCTTGATGTCTACGGGTGCTTATATTCTTGTAGACAGTGTTGGGCCTCCAAGAGCAGAGGTTTGTAGAACAGCAGCAAGTTTCCCTTAAGTGGATCACCCAAGGTTTATCGAACTCAGGGAGGAAGAGGTCAAAGATATCCCTCTCATGCAACCCCGCAACCACAAAGCAAGAAGTCTCTTGTGTCCCCAACACACCTAATAGGTGCACTAGTTCAGCGAAGAGATAGTGAAATACAGGTGGTATAAATAAGTAGTAGCAACGGCACCAGAAAAGTGCTTTGCCCAGGACAAGAAACAAGCAATGAGTAACGTAGCGATAGTAACGCAAGCAAACAAGCAACGATAGCGTATTTAGGAACAAGGCCTAGGGATCATACTTTCACTAGTGGACACTCTCAACATTGATCACATAACAGAGTAGATAAATGCATACTCTACACTCTTTTGTTGGATGATGAACACCATTGCGTAGGATTACACGAACCCTCAATGCCGGAGTTAACAAGCTCCACAATTCAATGTTCATATTTAAATAACCTTAGAGTGCTGAAAGATCAACACAACTAAACGAAGTACTAACATAGCATGCACACTGTCACCTTCACGCTATGAAAGGAGGCATAGATCACATCAATACCATCATAGCAATAGTTAACTTCATAATCTACAAGAGATCACAATCATAGCCTACGCCAAGTACTAACACGGATGCACACACTGTCACCATTACACCGTGCATGAGGAATAAAACTACTTTAATAACATCACTAGAGTAGCACATAGATAAACTGTGATGTAAAACACATTGCAATCATAAAGAGATATAAATAAGCACTTCACTACGCCATTCATAACAGTGAATAAGTATTCTGTGAAATATAGCCTAAGAGACCCACACGGTGCACACACTGTCACCTTTACACACGTGGGACAAGGAGTCTCCGGAGATCACATAAGTAAAATTCACTTGACTAGCATAACGACATGTAGATTACAAGCATCATCATATGAATCTCAATCATGTAAGGCAGCTCATGAGATTATTGTATTGAAGTACATAGGAGAGAGATTAACCACATAGCTACCGGTACAGCCCCGAGCCTCGATGGAGAACTACTCCCTCCTCATAGGAGACAGCAGCGTTGATGAAGATGGCGGTGGTGTCGATGGAGGAGCCTTCCGGGGGCACTTCCCCGTCCCGGCGGCGTGCCGGAACAGAGACTCCTGTCCCGCAGATCTTGGCTTCGCGATGGCGGCGGCTCTGGAAGGTTTTCCATATCGTGGCTCTCGGTACTGGGGGTTTCGCGACGAAGGCTATTTGTAGGCGGAAGGGCAGGTCAAGGGGCGTCACGAGGGGCCCACACTACAGGCCGGCGTGGCCAGGGCTTGGGTCGTGCCTCCCTGTAGTCTGGCCACCTCGTGGCCCCACTTCGTCTCCTCTTCGGTCTTCTGGAAGCTTCGTGGCAAAATAGGACCCTGGGCGTTGATTTCGTCCAATTCCGAGAATATTTCTTTACTAGGATTTCTGAAACCAAAAACAGCAGAAAACAGCAACTGGCACTTCGGCATCTTGTTAATAGGTTAGTTCCAGAAAATGCACGAATATGACATAAAGTGTGCATAAATGTCAACACCCGGATTTTTAAAGTCCGGATGCCTATTATGTCATACATCGCAATCCCAGGAAATTGTTGTTGCGAGGCATAATAGTTAAGTATCACAGTCATCATTCATTACAAACCATAATGTCTTACAAATTGGAATCACATGATCCATATTACACAAATAGTTGATCTAATGATCAACGAACAAACACAAGTTCATAGCGGAAGCGTAAGATACAAGGACTCTCTAGTCCACGAGGCCAACGCTTGACGTTAGAAGCTCCTAGTTGTGGTAGACGTCCTGCTGATCGTCCTCCTCGTACTGCTGCTCGGCTTCATATTCTGGCCATTTGAATAGCCAGGGACAAAGCCGTGAGTACTTTAAGTACTCGCAATCTAATACTAAAGTAAGTACTAGCATTGCTAAAATGGTGTTCTAAGCTCTAAGTTTATTTGCATAAAGCCAATTTTATTTGATAAACATTTTAGTAAACAAACCCCAAGTGCTAACTAACCCAAGTGGGAACATTAGTGTCATTCCCACAACTCAGTTGTGATTCAAAGTCAAAGTCACCGTTCAAGTTCAAGTTCAAAAACACCAGTCATAAAGATATAAATTCTGATGACGGAAACAGAATGGCCTTTCCAATTGTCCATATCCGCGGACGCGGCTATTCGAATAGTTCTACACTCGCGGAGGTTGCACACTTGTGCCATAACATTTGATTACATCCGTCGGTGATAAAACCCCGAATAATCGTAACTCAGGACGCGGATCATCAACCGTTAACCTTTCACTTACACACCCTAGTATAGGCACCTCTCCCCATGAGCTTGGCCTCACGGTGAAAACCAACTGTTAACCCGGGAACCGCACAGGGCTTGGGCCGGACATTCACCTCATATCACATCATATCACATCATTTCTTTTGTTGTAGAGGCAGCTTTCGGCATAACCCCGATGATGCTTGTTTAGAGGGAACCCATACTAAGACACATAAATTTCCAGCTAAGCCCTACCCATAATCAGGTATTGTGGGGGTACTCAAAAATTGGAAAGGTATCGCATCCAACTAAATCCTCAGTTTTTAGCCAAAGTCACCAAGTCAACTTCAGTGTCATATTCACCTTCAAAAATCTTTCAATGGAAAATGACTCATCATTCCAAGGTTTTCACCATCATCATTTCATCAACACAAGTTCCCATCTAGAGTAGTCATTTTAAATTTAGCACTAGCAACTATGTATGAGGGGTGCTAAGTACTTGCTTTGCTTCTAGGCTAAGTTGATACTCTTGTACTAACTCAACACTAACCAGGTACATCATAATTCAAAAAGTACTTTGATAAAACAAAGGTAAATAAAGCTTGTAAAGTAAAATTGGGAAATAGGATCATAAGCATAAAGTAAATGGGGTAATGCCTTGCTCATGGTGAGCTTTGCACTTTGCAAGAGTATTATCTTGCCTTGGTTGGGAAACTGGTCAAAGTGGTCTTCTTCTTCTTGGAAGTAGACCTCCTCCTCCTCCTGGTACTCCTCGGTACTAGCGTCTAAAATACGAATACGGAGTACACAATCATCACACCAAACTAATTTACTAAACTATGCACAAACATGGTTCACACACTTAAACTAGCATCACATGTTACTATTATGTTGGTGGATGTGTTTTTCTTATTAATTAAGAAAAATAATTTCCTCTCATTATCTTATTAAGATTTAATTTCTCTTATGCATAATATGTGACCTAGGTTGACCCAAGTCAACCTCTTCACACTTATCATTTGGAGAAAATGATTTAAATGAGGTGAGCACCTCATACCATTTAATTCTAGCATATCAAAGATTTAATATCACCAACAATTCCTATGGGACCTAAATAACCAGAGTCTCCACTTCATTTGGAATTGGTGGTGACAAGATTTAAATGAGAGAAAACTCCCTCATAAGATTTCTTAATAGTTTTGGACAACACCTTTGACTAGAAATAGCCATAAGGGCATTTAAAACAACTAAGCCATGATCATTCAAAGTAGGCATGGCATATTTTTGTAGAAACAATTAGTATAAGTGAAAAGTGAATTATTGGAGGTGGAAATTACTGAAAAGCATTTATGGTTGATTTTTAAGAATTATTATAAGGCAGAAAAGTCCCTGCCTTGTTTATTTTGCCACTTTAATTCTACAATCGATCTAGGGTTCTATCCAGTGGCATTGTGTAGAAAATTTCCTAAGGTTGCCAAAAATATAAAGTTTGTAAAATTTGGCCGGATAGATTTGTCCCAAATAAATTTCAAAGTTTGCATCAGATTAAGATATTTTTCTAAAATCCAGAATTGAATTCAAACCGTGGGCTCGCGCGGGAAAAGAACTTGGGCCGGCCCAGTACTGCGTCCAGCGCAGCGGGCCGCCTGACAGCGTGGGGGGCACGCGTCAGTGTGTCTTAAAACACCGAATCGGTACGAGGGAGGTGGACCGTAGGATTAGAATCGGATCGGACGAACGACAGACGTCGTCGTCTCCGGCGAGCGGCGAGCTCCCTGGCGGCGAGCCTAGGGGGTGGGAGGGAGTACCAGGCCGTTGCAGGGGTCTGGCAGTAGGCGCGGAGAAGATGTAGTAGATGAGGAAGCCCTGGGAGCAGCGGGCGGCGCTCGGGGAGGCGCCAATCGAAGCAGAGCTTCCGCGGGCTCCGGCGGACTTGAGCTTGCGATTCGAGCAGCTCCGGCGAGGTGGTGCTCAATTGAGGTGGGGAGATTGTTCAGTGAAGGGAGGGGAAGGTGTTGGCGTGCTCAGTTCAGTGGGAGGGGCTCCCCTTTTATAGCGGCGGGAGGTGGCTGTGGCGCCCGGCTAGGTTCGTCGTCGTCGTCGTCGTTCCAGGACGGCGAAGAGGCAAGGGATGGGCGCGGCATGTTGCTGGTGCACTGGCGAGGATGACGCGCTTGATGGTGGTGAAAACGAGGCTCTGAGGCGACGGTGAGCTTGACGGGAGTGTGCGTCACCGTGGCGGGTCGCGTCGACGATGACGTTGGCCATGGCGTTCCCGCGGTCAATCGACGATGTCTGTGAGGTTGCTGGTCGTCTGGCGCGTCCACTGGCGAGCGGAGCAGGTGAGTGAGGGCGAGGAGCGTCGGCGCGCATCACGCTCTGTCGCGTCCAGGGCGCTCGCCGTGCGTGCACTGGCGCGTGCATGTGCGTTCCTGGGCGTGTCTGGGCGTGGCTGTTCTGGCGCGTGCAGGCTTGGTCTTGGTCAAGGGCATGCACGGGCGTGTCCAGGGAGGTGAGAGGGAGCGGCCAGACATGGTGGTGTGGTGCGGAGCTGACCAGAGAGGGAGGTGACATGGAGATGGCATGGTGAGCACGGGCATGGCCCTGCCATGGTCATGGAGGTCAAGTGGAGGGGGTACAGTGGCTGATACTGATGCTGAGGGATAAGTGGAGGTGCCAGGGTGCAGAGAGGGTCAAGGTTGGACCAAGTCCAAGGTAAAAATGAGGTATGGGCTCAATTTTTCACCCTGCCAGCAAGGTGTTCGACAGAATGCCCGCAAGAAAATAATTTTTGAAATTTGAAATTCTTTTTGGTGGGTTGTAATCATATATTGAATGGAGCATTTTGGTGGTGGTGGTGGTCAAAATGGAATTGAGATGCAAAATCACATTTTGCATATGATCTTGCATATGTGAGAAAGTTCCAACTTTGCTTGCTTCCCATTTGAAATTGGTAATGATTTTGGGGTGGTGGTTTTGGGCAAAGTTGAAGTGCTTGATGTTGTCTTGGATGAAGTGAAAAGGTTTGACCAAGTGTAGAAGGGGAAATTGAAAATCCAGGGGCTCAAAGTGGGCATCAGGGTAAAAATGGCACCTATGACCATAATCACATGTGAGCTCCATTTTGATTCAAATTTGTTTTGAATTGAGTTGGCTTGATTTCAAAGGTGTTAATAAGTGTTTAGTAACCATTTACAAGTAATGGTGCAAACCAATTTGGCCTAGATCAAAGATTTGTAAAAATGGCATAGGCCTTATGTGAGGGTGAAGTGGATTTTTGGAAATCCTTTTCTATTTCATTTTTATTTGACTTTGGGTGATCAAGTGATCATTGCTAGGGTTTTGGAAAGAGAGTAACACATAAACAAGCATCATGGCAAAAGCACACTCAAATAAATTAATAAGGTGAGCTAATATGCATAGTCCTATATGATGAGAAAAGTTTTTGTTGGCTCCAAATTTTGGATTCTTGAATTCTCTCTTTTGTTCATTTTATTGAAACTTGGGATGTTACAAACCCTTCCCCCTTACAAAAGATCTCGTCCCGAGATCTAGAGAAAACTAGGTACTAAAGAGATCTGGGTATTCCTTCTTCATGTCTTCCTCGCGTTCCCAAGTTGCTTCTTCTTCGGTGTGATTACTCCATTGTATCTTCAGGAACTTGATGCTCCTGGTGCGGGTGGTCCTGAATGCTTCTTCAAGGATGCGAATAGGCACTTCGCGGTAGGTTAGATCCTTGTTGATATCAATGGCTCTGTGGTCGATGTTCTTGAATACTTCGGTCTTTTCTGGCACTTCTAGGCACTTCCGAAGCAGTGAGATGTGAAACACATTGTGTACGGCGGACATCTCTTCCGGTAGTTCCAACTGATATGAGACTTCTCCTCGGCGATCCAGAATCTTGAATGGTCCGACATATCTGGGGGCGAGCTTTCCTTTGAGTTGGAATCTCTGCATTCCTTTGAGGGGTGAGACTTTGAGATACACAAAGTCTCCGATCTCGAACGTCATCTCTCGGCGTCTCTTGTCGGCGTAGCTCTTCTGTCTTGACTGGGCGGTCTTGAGGTACTTGCGGATCTTGTGCACCTTTTCTTCGGCTTCGCAGAGAACATCGGGGCCGAAGACTTGACTATCTCCGACTTCCGACCAGTTCAGAGGGGTATGGCATTTCCTTCCGTACAGGGCTTCAAAGGGGGCCATCTGTAAGCTGGCTTGATAGCTATTGTTGTAGGAGAATTCTGCATATGGTAAGCAGTCTTCCCATTTGGATCCGTACTCTAGCACACAGGCTCTCAACATATCTTCCAGTATCTGGTTGACTCTCTCGGTCTGTCTGTCAGTCTGTGGGTGGTAGGCTGTGCTGAAATTCAGACGGGTTCCTAGTCCTTCATGCACTTTCTGCCAGAATCTTGAGGTGAATTGTGATCCTCTATCTGACACAATTGACTTCGGGGTTCCGTGCAGGCTGACTATTCTGGAGATGTATAACTCAGCTAGCTTTGGGCCTTGGTATGTGGTCTTGACGGGGATGAAATGTGCAACCTTGGTCAACCTATCAATGACTACCCAAATGGAGTCATTTCCTCTGCTAGATTTGGGCAATCCTGTGATAAAGTCCATACCGATAGAATCCCATTTCCACTCCGGAATCTGTAAGGGTTGCAACAGTCCTGCGGGTCGTTGATGTTCTGCTTTGACTCGCTGACAGATATCACACTTGGCGATGTAGCTTCCTATCTCTCGCT
This sequence comes from Lolium rigidum, assembly GCF_022539505.1. Classification (NCBI taxonomy): domain Eukaryota; kingdom Viridiplantae; phylum Streptophyta; class Magnoliopsida; order Poales; family Poaceae; genus Lolium; species Lolium rigidum. The sequence goes on from NC_061513.1 coordinate 128,688,890, forward strand.
TCATTCCGTGCCACCAGAATTGTTCCTTCAGGTCTTGGTACATCTTGGTTCCTCCGGGGTGAATGGAATACAGTGTATCATGAGCTTCTTTCAGAATGACTTGTTTCAACTCTGAATCTGATGGTACACACAGGCGTTCGTTGTACCAAAGGACTCCTTCTTCATCTACTGTGAATCCTGGTGCCTTTCCTGCAGCTATCTGGTTCTTGATTCCGTCAATGCTGGCATTTCCCTTCTGGGCTTCCTTTATCTGGCTCATCAACGTGGGTTGGAGCTCAATGCTGGCGAGGAATCCTTCGCTCACTAGCTCTAGTCTGAATTGTTCAAACTCTTGGTACAGGCTTGGTTGCTCTATTGCGATCATGGAGTTCAACCGACACGGCGGTGCTGCTTAAGGCATCCGCTACCACATTGGCCTTGCCGGGGTGGTAGTGAATTTCCATGTCGTAATCCTTGATTAATTCTATCCATCTGCACTGTCTCATGTTCAGCTCCTTCTGGGTGAAAATGTACTTCAGGCTCTTGTGATCGGAATATATCTCGCATCGATTACCCATGAGGTAATGACGCCAAACCTTCAGGGCTAACACTACGGCTGCTAACTCCAAGTCATGAGTTGGATAGTTCTGTTCATGTTGCTTCAGTTGCCTTGATAGGTAAGATATCACTTTCTCTTCTTGCATCAACACACATCCAAGACCAGTCTTGGATGCATCACAATAGACATCAAATGGCTTGGTGACATCGGGCATGATCAGTATTGGGGCTGTGGTTAATCTGAGCTTGAGTAGCTGAAAGCTTTCTTCACATTTGTCATTCCAGTCAAATTTCCGGTCCTTCTTCAGCAGTTGAGTCATTGGTCTTGCGATGCTTGAAAATCCTTCAACAAATCGGCGGTAATATCCCGCTAATCCCAGAAATGCTCTGACTTCAGTCTGGGTGGTTGGGGCTTTCCATTCCTCAACGGTTTTGATTTTTGCGGGATCTACGGCAATTCCTCCTGCAGACAAGATGTGTCCCAGGAATCCTACTTCTTTCAGCCAAAACTCACATTTGCTGAACTTGGCGTACAACTGATGTTTGCCTAAGGGTTTCTAGAACCACTTCCAAATGTTGCTCATGTTCTTCTTCGATTTGGAGTAGATAAGGATGTCGTCGATGAAGACAACGACAAACTTATCCAGGAATTCCATAAAGATCTTATTCATGAGATTCATGAAGTAAGCGGGGGCATTGGTCAGTCCAAAGGACATGACATTGTACTCATACGATCCATATCCGGTGGTAAAGGCAGTCTTTGGAATATCTGTTGCTCGGATCTTTAGTTGATGGTAACCTGTCCTCGGATCAATCTTTGAGAATACTTGGGCACCGGTTAGCTGGTCAAACAGATCTTCTATCTTCGGCAGGGGATATTTGTTCTTGATGGTGACATCGTTAAGCTTACGATAATCCGTAACCAAACGAGTGGCACCGTCCTTTTTATCCACAAACAAAACTGGTGATCTCCAAGGCGACGCACTTGGTCGAATCAGACCTTTGTACAGCATATCATCCAGTTGCTTCTTCAGTTCCATTAACTCTGCGGGGTTCATGCTATAGGCTCTCTGGGCTATAGGTCCTGTTCCAGGGATTAACTCGATGATAAACTCGATATCCCGATCCGGGGGCATACCGGGTAGATCATCCGGAAACACATCAGGGTATCGACAAACGACCCTGATTTGATCCAGAGTTGGCTTGGCTACACTTTGGTTGCAGGTGAAATTTCTGGGTAGTTTTTCAGATAAATGTTCTATTAGTATTCCGGTGCTACTTGTCATGGTGATGGCCTTCTTGGCGCAGTCTATCAGTCCATGATGTTTCGCCATCCAATCCATACCCAGGACTACTTCCAATCCTTTTGTTCCCAGAACAATCAAGTTTGCATAAAAGTCTATTTCATGGATTCTGATGGGGACATCTTTGCAAAATTTTCTAGCTTTAGTTGTTGATCCAGGTATTTGAACTACCATGACATGTTTCAAGCTGATTGGTTGAATCTTACTAGTGCACACAAAATCTTCAGTAACGAACGAATGCGATGCTCCAGAATCAAACAACACTCTTGCTGGTATTGAGTTAACAGAGAACATACCCAGCACCACGTCAAGTGCTTCCTGGGCTTCCTCGGCATTCATGTGGTAGAGGCGACCTCCGCGGTTGTTCGGGTTGTTGGGGGCGAACTTCTTGCCGGTGGAGACACGGCGTTGCTGCTGAGCTGGTGGTGCGGGGTTGCCTGCAAGCTTGGCGAGCCTCTTGGGACACTCATTGGAGTAATGCCCCACTACACCACACTCATAGCAAGTGATGGTGGTCTTGTCCTGCTTGTTCACGACGGGGATTGCATTGCTCCCGGTCCTTGGTGCGGTGTTGGTGTTGTTGCTGTTGTTGTTGGGGGCTCTCGGAGGAGCGCGGTTGAAGTTGTTGTTGGTGTTGTAGTTGCTGTTGTTGTGGTGGCCTCCCGGCCTGGGGTTTCCTCCACTCCGGTTCTGATAAACCGGATGTGACATCTGTGCATTGGGCTTGTTGGTCCTGAAGCCTCCGCCTGAGTTGGGGCGATATCTTGGGGCATTGCTAGGCCTACTCTGATTCATCATGCGGCGCTTGCGGTTCTCGCTGGCTTGGTGCAGTTTGCCTTCCATTTGGATGGCGGAGTCAACAAGGGCTTCGAGGTCGGCAAAGGGGATGTTGATCAACACAGTCTGCATCTCATCATGCAGTCCATTCAGGAACCTTTCCTTCCTCTTCTCAGTAGTGTCGGTCTCATCCGGGGCGTACCTTGACAGTGTGAGAAACTTGTCGCGGTATTCCACCACGGACATTCGGCCTTGCTTCGATTCACGGAACTCATCTCTCATCTTCTTTATCAGACCCGGGGGCACATGGTACTTGCTGAATTTGAGCTTGAAATCAGTCCAAGTGATAAACTGTCCCGCGTTCATGGCACGGGTGCTTGTCCACCAAGCTCTTGCTGGTCCTGCTAAGTAGTGCGTGGCAAACAGCACTTTCTCATTCTCTTCTACTCCAGCTACTTCTAGATTGTTCTCCATAGTTTGGAGCCAATCATCTGCATCAAGTGGTTCCTCAGTCTTGCTGAAAACTGGCGGGTTGGTATTCTGGAAGTTCTTGAGCTTGGATCCTGGATGATCATGGTGGCCTTGATTGCTGTTGGCAAGCTGTTGAAGTGCTGCAATGTTGGCTTGTCTTTCAGCTCTTTCTGCTTCTCTATCTTCCAGCATAACTTGCAACATCTGCATCATAGCGTCTTGGTTCGCGTTGCGAGTTGGAGGGGCCATCTGAGTATTGAGATAGATCATGAGATAAGAGGGAAATTTTTCTATGGCTTGTTTTGTGTTTGAGTTCAAAAGCTTAAAACTTGAAGTCTTTTCATGATGACACAAACATACATTCATTCATAGCAAACAACACACATTACAAGCTAACACACTAAGGGTTTTAAGAACCCTTCTTCTCCAAGCTACGATACATGGGGCGGGATACAACTCACACCTACGATAGTGCATAAGTGAACTACTCCTCATCCTCATCAACATCGATGGGGGTGTGGTCATCATCTTCATCGTCCAGGAAGTCGTAGTCTTCCCCCTCGGTGTTCTCTTCCTCCTCGAAGTCGTTGTCGTCACTCAGGTAGTTGCTTCCTCCCTGAATGTCTTCTCCATCTTCCTCCATCTTCTTCATCTGCTCCTCCTGGGCCTTGACAGTGGCCTCGAGTGCGGCTATCTTCGCGCGGAGGCGAGTGATGGTGGCATCCCTCTTCGCCCGCTGCTGGCGGAGGGTCCTGCGGTCGTTGGCGAGCATCTTGATGGCGTCTCCTTGCTCGATGATGCGGGCGTGAGTCTGGTTGGCGTACTCACGGGAGTGGTCGAGATCCTGCTGAGTGTGGTACAGCATGAAGTCGAGATGCTCCACATGGTGCTTCAGCTCCGGGTGGGATGACATGTCCATGGGCTCTCCCGCAGAGTTACGCCTCGCAAGGTGGGAAAAGCGAGGGTGCTTGAGTGCCTCCCCGCTCATCCCGCACAGGCGTGCGAGTCCCTCCTGAAGAGCGCGGGCAAGTCCGTCCAGCCAGTTGCTCTCCATGAAGGAGAAGAGGATCCTCTCAGAAGTGGGAGGCTCCATCTTGCCCCTCAAGTCAGCGGTGATGATCCACTGCAGTTCGCCTCCTGGCTGGTTCGCGATCTGCGATCCATGGAACTCTGGGTGCGGGCGACCAAGGTGGTCGGACAGGGCGTTGAGGTCGTGCTCGAAGATCAAGCTTCCCCCATTCCCAAGCTGGTAAAACTTCGTGTTCACGGGATCCATCTGAAAGTGAAGTAAAGGATTAAGTTAGAGAAGTGAACCAGTGTGGCAAAATTTTAGTTATATTTCTAAGGAAGAGCATGACTTTTTGGTTTTTCCAAAGAGCTCAAAGAGAAGACAAAGATTAAAATTTTCAGAAATACTTCATTCCTTTTTGAAACTCAATTTTTCAGAACGTCCATTTCTAACTAGGGTCTCCTAAGGTCAAACAATGGCTCTGATACCAACTTGTCAACACCCGGATTTTTAAAGTCCGGATGCCTATTATGTCATACATCGCAATCCCAGGAAATTGTTGTTGCGAGGCATAATAGTTAAGTATCACAGTCATCATTCATTACAAACCATAATGTCTTACAAATTGGAATCACATGATCCATATTACACAAATAGTTGATCTAATGATCAACGAACAAACACAAGTTCATAGCGGAAGCGTAAGATACAAGGACTCTCTAGTCCACGGGCCAACGCTTGACGTTAGAAGCTCCTAGTTGTGGTAGACGTCCTGCTGATCGTCCTCCTCGTACTCGCTGCTCGGCTTCATATTCGGCCATTTGAATAGCCAGGGACAAAGCCGTGAGTACTTTAAGTACTCGCAATCTAATACTAAAGTAAGTACTAGCATTGCTAAAATGGTGTTCTAAGCTCTAAGTTTATTTGCATAAAGCCAATTTTATTTGATAAACATTTTAGTAAACAAACCCCAAGTGCTAACTAACCCAAGTGGGAACATTAGTGTCATTCCCACAACTCAGTTGTGATTCAAAGTCAAAGTCACCGTTCAAGTTCAAGTTCAAAAACACCAGTCATAAAGATATAAATTCTGATGACGGAAACAGAATGGCCTTTCCAATTGTCCATATCCGCGGACGCGGCTATTCGAATAGTTCTACACTCTGCAGAGGTTGCACACTTGTGCCACAACATTTGATTACATCCGTCAGGGATAAAACCCCGAATAATCGTAACTCGGTACGCGGATCATCAACCGTTAACCTTTCACTTACACACCCTAGTATAGGCACCTCTCCCCATGAGCTTGGCCTCCCGGTGAAAACCAACTGTTAACCCGGGAACTGCACAGGGCTTGGGCCGGACATTCACCTCATATCACATCATATCACATCATTTCTTTTGTTGTAGAGGCAGCTTTCGGCATAACCCCGATGACGCTTGTTTAGAGGGAACCCATACTAAGACACATAAATTTCCAGCTAAGCCCTACCCATAATCAGGTATTGTGGGGGTACTCAAAAATTGGAAAGGTATCGCATCCAACTAAATCCTCAGTTTTTAGCCAAAGTCACCAAGTCAACTTCGAGTGTCATATTCACCTTCAAAAATCTTTCAATGGAAAATGACTCATCATTCCAAGGTTTTCACCATCATCATTTCATCAACACAAGTTCCCATCTAGAGTAGTCATTTTAAATTTAGCACTAGCAACTATGTATGAGGGGTGCTAAGTACTTGCTTTGCTTCTAGGCTAAGTTGATACTCTTGTACTAACTCAACACTAACCAGGTACATCATAATTCAAAAAGTACTTTGATAAAACAAAGGTAAATAAAGCTTGTAAAGTAAAATTGGGAAATAGGATCATAAGCATAAAGTAAATGGGGTAATGCCTTGCTCATGGTGAGCTTTGCACTTTGCAAGAGTATTATCTTGCCTTGGTTGGGAAACTGGTCAAAGTGGTCTTCTTCTTCTTGGAAGTAGACCTCCTCCTCCTCCTGGTACTCCTCGGTACTAGCATCTAAAATACGAATACGGAGTACACAATCATCACACCAAACTAATTTACTAAACTATGCACAAACATGGTTCACACACTTAAACTAGCATCACATGTTACTATTATGTTGGTGGATGTGTTTTTCTTATTAATTAAGAAAAATAATTTCCTCTCATTATCTTATTAAGATTTAATTTCTCTTATGCATAATATGTGACCTAGGTTGACCCAAGTCAACCTCTTCACACTTATCATTTGGAGAAAATGATTTAAATGAGGTGAGCACCTCATACCATTTAATTCTAGCATATCAAAGATTTAATATCACCAACAATTCCTATGGGACCTAAATAACCAGAGTCTCCACTTCATTTGGAATTGGTGGTGACAAGATTTAAATGAGAGAAAACTCCCTCATAAGATTTCTTAATAGTTTTGGACAACACCTTTGACTAGAAATAGCCATAAGGGCATTTAAAACAACTAAGCCATGATCATTCAAAGTAGGCATGGCATATTTTTGTAGAAACAATTAGTATAAGTGAAAAGTGAATTATTGGAGGTGGAAATTACTGAAAAGCATTTATGGTTGATTTTTAAGAATTATTATAAGGCAGAAAAGTCCCTGCCTTGTTTATTTTGCCACTTTAATTCTATAATCGATCTAGGGTTCTATCTAGTGGCATTGTGTAGAAAATTTCCTAAGGTTTCCAAAAATATAAAGTTTGTAAAATTTGGCCGGATAGATTTGTCCCAAATAAATTTCAAAGTTTGCATCAGATTAAGATATTTTTCTAAAATCCAGAATTGAATTCAAACCGTGGGCTCGCGCGGAAAAGAACTTGGGCCGGCCCGATGCGCGTCCAGCGCAGCGGGCCGCCTGACAGCGTGGGGGCCACGCGTCAGTGTGTCTTAAAACACCGAATCGGTACGAGGGAGGTGGACCGTAGGATTAGAATCGGATCGGACGAACGACAGACGTCGTCGTCTCCGGCGAGCGGCGAGCTCCCTGGCGGCGAGCCTAGGGGGTGGGAGGGAGTACCAGGCCGTTGCAGGGGTCTGGCAGTAGGCGCGGAGAAGATGTAGTAGATGAGGAAGCCCTGGGAGCAGCGGCGGCGCTCGGGGAGGCGCCAATCGAAGCAGAGCTTCCGCGGGCTCCGGCGGACTTGAGCTTGCGATTCGAGCAGCTCCGGCGAGGTGGTGCTCAATTGAGGTGGGGAGATTGTTCAGTGAAGGGAGGGGAAGGTGTTGGCGTGCTCAGTTCAGTGGGAGGGGCTCCCCTTTTATAGCGGCGGGAGGTGGCTGTGGCGCCCGGCTAGGTTCGTCGTCGTCGTCGTCGTTCCAGGACGGCGAAGAGGCAAGGGACGTGCGCGGCGTGTTGCTGGTGCACTGGCGAGGATGACGCGCTTGATGGTGGTGAAAACGAGGCTCTGAGGCGACGGTGAGCTTGACGGGAGTGTGCGTCACCGTGGCGGGTCGCGTCGACGATGACGTTGGCCATGGCGTTCCCGCGGTCAATCGACGATGTCTGTGAGGTTGCTGGTCGTCTGGCGCGTCCACTGGCGAGCGGAGCAGGTGAGTGAGGGCGAGGAGCGTTGGCGCGCGTCACGCTCTGTCGCGTCCAGGGCGCTCGCCGTGCGTGCACTGGCGCGTGCATGGGCGTTCCTGGGCGTGTCTGGGCGTGGCTGTTCTGGCGCGTGCAGGCTTGGTCTTGGTCAAGGGCGTGCACGGGCGTGTCCAGGGAGGTGAGAGGGAGCGGCCAGACATGGTGGTGTGGTGCGGAGCTGACCAGAGAGGGAGGTGATATGGAGATGGCATGGTGAGCACGGGCATGGCCCTGCCATGGTCATGGAGGTCAAGTGGAGGGGGTACAGTGGCTGATACTGATGCTGAGGGATAAGTGGAGGTGCCAGGGTGCAGAGAGGGTCAAGGTTGGACCAAGTCCAAGGTAAAAATGAGGTATGGGCTCAATTTTTCACCCTGCCAGCAAGGTGTTCGACAGAATGCCCGCAAGAAAATAATTTTTGAAATTTGAAATTCTTTTTGGTGGGTTGTAATCATATATTGAATGGAGCATTTTGGTGGTGGTGGTGGTCAAAATGGAATTGAGATGCAAAATCACATTTTGCATATGATCTTGCATATGTGAGAAAGTTCCAACTTTGCTTGCTTCCCATTTGAAATTGGTAATGATTTTGGGGTGGTGGTTTTGGGCAAAGTTGAAGTGCTTGATGTTGTCTTGGATGAAGTGAAAAGGTTTGACCAAGTGTAGAAGGGGAAAGTGAAAATCCAGGGGCTCAAAGTGGGCATCAGGGTAAAAATGGCACCTATGACCATAATCACATGTGAGCTCCATTTTGATTCAAATTTGTTTTGAATTGAGTTGGCTTGATTTCAAAGGTGTTAATAAGTGTTTAGTAACCATTTACATGTAATGGTGCAAACCAATTTGGCCTAGATCAAAGATTTGTAAAAATGGCATAGGCCTTATGTGAGGGTGAAGTGGATTTTTGGAAATCCTTTTCTATTTCATTTTTATTTGACTTTGGGTGATCAAGTGATCATTGCTAGGGTTTTGGAAAGAGAGTAACACATAAACAAGCATCATGGCAAAAGCACACTCAAATAAATTAATAAGGTGAGCTAATATGCATAGTCCTATATGATGAGAAAAGTTTTTGTTGGCTCCAAATTTTGGATTCTTGAATTCTCTCTTTTGTTCATTTTATTGAAACTTGGGATGTTACAATAAAACATGTAGATAACATCAATAATGTGGCATGGAACATAAGAAATTATCGATACGTCGGAGACGTATCAATCCACATGAAGGAGCTCCAAGATCCTCTTGGAAGAGATGATGGTCTTGCTTGGATGCGGAGAGTCATGCATTTTGCCTTCAACAAGCCCTACAAACACGATCTTTGGCAAAAGACACATTTTCCATTAGTCCCACAATATGGTTCCCCCTGTGAAGACTTTGCAAAGTTCTCATGTTGACATGGGCTAGGCGGCGATGCCACAACAAACCCACTTCCGCCTTTCCGAATAGGCACATCGCACTTGTCGTGGTGGTCCCCGAAAAGTCCACCACATACAAGTTGTGTTCGCGATACCCAACGATGACTTTTAGAGTCTTGCTCCACAAGAGGACCACAATATCTTTATCAATAAAGACGGCGAAACCCATCTTGCCAAGGGCGGAAACGGAAAGCAAATTGTAACCAAGGGTTTTGACAAGCATGACATCCACAAGAGTAATGTTGTGTGCAACCACAACCTTGCCAAAACCCAATACCTAGGATGTAGAATTATCGCCAAAGGAGACGGTGATATTATTTATGTTGGGCCTCAACTCATTGACGAGGTTCTTGCCGCCGGTCATATGACTTGTATATCCACTATCAAGTACCCATTTTGAACCTCCGGCGGCATAGTCCTACATGAGATCAATTCTTGGATTTAGGTACCAATTTCTCAATGGGTTCTCTTTTGTTAGCAACAAGGGTCTTTGGGACCCAAATAGACCAAGCAACATAACCATCATATGGACCAACATATTTAGCATAAACATCACCATAATAATCTTTAAAAAGAACATAGTGAGGGTTATCAATTCCCGCACCATCATCATTAATGGTTTTGCCCTTTGGGGTTTCACCATTAGTGGTGGCTTTCTCATGTGCGGGCTTGGCCTTTTTCTTGTTTGTCGTTTTAGCCTTGGCATTATAGCCAAGTCCCTCCTTCCCATTGTTTGACCTTTGCTTACTCAAAATATCATCCAAGGAAAGTTTACTTTGGGGAGAGGAGGCCTTAGCAAGTTCATCCTTCAACCTAGCATTTTCCTCAATAATATTTGCATGATCACATGAAGGAGTAGAGGTACTAGGTATGTCATATGAATCAAGCCTAATATGAAGTTGCTCATAAGACTTGGAGAGGAGAGAGTATTCACTCTTCAAGGCTTTGTGAGCCTTGTCTAGTTCATCTAGATCCTTCACAAGTTTCTCATGATCAACACCAAATTTGTCCTTTTCCTTTATAAGCACTTTAGTCTTAGCTCTAGCAAGATCTCTAGCTTTAGTGAGCTTGTTAAGTTTATCTTGAGGTTCTTCAAGATTTTCTAGCCTCTCTTCAAGATACGCTATGGTTTCTTGACATTCCTCAAGAGCATTTTTAAGAGCATGTATTTCTAGAGAGTCTTCTCTCTCTATTTGGCACTTTTTCTCAAGAGTACCACTTAGTTGAGCTATACGAACCATGAGATTTGAAACATGCTTCTTAGTGTTACCTTGTAGGTTAAGAATGACATCATCAAACTCTAGCATCTCTTGTTTCACTTTTAGACTAGCAAGATCAACCCCTAGATCATTTGAAATGTTAGGCGTAGAGGGGTTAGGGGATGATACCTCGGAAGATTTAGCCATGAGGCAACTTTCTTCCTCCACATGAATGACCTCATTGGGAGATTCACTTGTTGATGAAGAGTTAGTGGAGAGGGAGGCAAGGGCAACCAATCCATTTGAGGTTGCATCTTCTTCATCATCAACATCATCATCTCCGGAGGTATACTCTTCTTGAGTTGATAGCACAATTGATGTGTCCAAGGTGGACCTTGCCATGAAGCAATGTGCGTTCTTGATTTGAGGATTCTCATTGGGTGAATCGAAGAGAGAGGAAGAGGGAATGTTGGTAGTGACAATGGTGGCCACTTCCTTTGAGCTTTCTTCTTCATCATCACTAGCACTTTCGACTTCATCGGAAGAATATTCTTCTTTAGTCACTAGCACAATCCTTGAGGGCCTTTTGCCCTTCTTGTTATTGTTATAGAATTTCTTGTTGGGGGGCTTTGAATACTTGCCCTTTGAGTCTTTGCTCTTGTCCTTGGGGATGAGCCTTCCACCATGAGTCTCCCTATTCTCATAGGGCCACTCGGCAATGAAATGGCGCTTGTCATAACAATTGTAGCAAGATCTTGTCCTTGGGCCCGAGCTTGTGAACCCCCTTGAGTTGTTTCTCTTGATGTTGTCTTCCTTGGCCTTGGATGGGTCAATCCAAAAGGTGTTTGCATGGAATGCCATGTGGTCATGGTAGTGGTGTTCCAAGTCTTCCGGATAGGACATGCTCCAAGATGCCCTATAAGATTCTTGAGGAATCACTTCTTCCACGGAGTTGACCACCAAGGCAAGGTTGGACCCTTTTGACATCCCAAGAGCACGATTGCGAGAATCATGAGAGTTTTGCTCAAGCACCTTGAGAGCTTGTATCTCGTGCACGGCTTGTTGAGAGGTGAGAGAGGGATAGCATTCTCTACCGACAAGAGTCTTGACATCAATAGGTTCAAACGACATCATGCAATCGATGTACTTTTCCTTGATCCAAGAGTCATTGATGTGAGTGGCACCAACATTCCGGAAAGCATCGGCAACGGTGAGAAGTCTTCCATACATGACTTCATGATCTTCATCCGGTACCCTCATGAATCCTTCGGATTTATTCCGAAGAGCATTATACTTGTTCCTTCTTGTGCTCTCACTTCCAATGCAACTAGCGGCCAAACCATCCCAAGCTTCCTTGGCGGTGGTGAAATGCCGAACACGAGACAACTCCTTTCTCCCCACACTAGTTTGAATCATGTGCAAGGCGGTGTTGTTGAGTTGACTATCAACCGCTTCTCTTCTAGTCAACTTGTCGGGGTTGTAAGGCTTGAAGCCTTCCACGATGATTCTCCAAAGTTCATTGGAGGCACTGCGAACATGAGAGCTAAACTCAAATTGCCAAGTATCGAAATCATTAACGGAAAACTTAGGTGGGTCGCCCCGAATGTTTATATGAGGATGGGGAACCGGTATATCGGGAGATAGAAAAGGTGGAGCCACTCGATTGTAGCTCTCACCTCCACTAGTTCCCCTAGGAGATGCAATGGGGGATGTGATAGTGTTTAAGTTATCACCATTCACGGGTTTGGTAGAGGAGGGTAATACCGAGGCATTTCCCTCTTCTAACGCATCCGTGACATTTACCTCTTTGGTGGGAGCCATGGGAGGGGGCGGAGTCAAAAGCTCGGAAATCATTTTTCTCATGCTTTCCATTTGAGCTTCCATGGAGGACCTCAACGAATTGAAATCATCCATGGTGACCATCTTAGCGTCCCCTTCATAGGTTCTTCGTCCGGCATACTCTTAGGCGGTTAAGCCCGAAATAAGAGCCGAGGCTCTGATACCAATTGAAAGGATCGTATGCCGCACCTAGAGGGGGGGGGTGAATAGGTGCTAACCAATTTTTAGTTCTTTTTCAATTTAGGCTTGACACAAAGGTAAATTCTCTAGATATGCAACTAAGTGAATTTACCTATATGACAAGGTAATCACCTAAGCAAGATATATCTATGCAATATAAGAGATAGAAAAGGATAGAGGTAACCGAGAGTGGAGCACGCGATGACACGGAGATGATTCCCATAGTTCCCTTCCTTTGCAAGAAGGTACGTCTACGTTTGGAGGAGTGTGGTTGCTACGAAAGCCAAACCAACAACCACGAATGCTTCACTCAGATCTCCTATGAGCAACGCCACGAAGGCCTAGCCCACTTCCACTAAGGGATTTCCTCGAGGCGGAAACCGGGCCTTTACAAGGTTCTTGGGCCACACATCCACAACAAAATTGGAGGCTCCCAAATCTGTAACAATACAACAATCAACAACAACACATCAACAACAATCAACTAGGGAACCAAATAGGAACACTAGCAAGAGGGCCCTCAAACAAATGAGGGGGAAATGAGAATCGCTTCGGTGAGGATGTAGATCGGTGTCTTCTCCTTAGAATCTCCAAAGATCAAGAGCTTTGGTTGGGGGGAGGAAGGAGATCTTGCAAATCTTGTGTTCTTGAGGTGGATCTAATGGAGGTGAGACTTGGCAGAATTTTGTGCAATGATTGAGCAAGGAGCAAGGTAGAAGAAGGGGGTATAAATACCCCTCTCCAAAATCCAGCCGTTGGAGCTTCCGGGGGCCGGATAATCCGGCCTAAGTTAGGGCCGGATAATCCGCCCCCCGGAAAATCCGGCCTCAGGGACAAAACCTGGTAAATATCCGGCCAAAAGTCCTTAGCCGATTTCAAGGGGCCCGGATATTTTGGAAATATCCGGCCCGGATAATCCGGCCCTGGGACAAATTCGGGAAAATATCCGGGCAAATGTCCGGCCCCTGTCCAGAGGTATACTGAGCCACAACTCCTCAAGTCCTTAGCCAAAAAATGGGGGCCGGATATTTTGGAAATATCCGGCCCGGATTATCCGGCCTGGTGATCCTGTTCAGCTTCTTTTTGACACGACTAACCACATCCATCACACATATATATGTATCTATATAACCCCTGTATCACTTAAACAAACATTAGTGTATCACATACATTGACATCAAACACACAAAACATAATATGAGAGATATTCTTTCACTTCTTCCCCAAACGATTTTATCTCTTCCCTCTCTCTCTCTCCTCCATTGTTGCTGAGCTTAATCCTTGAGGTTCTCCCCATCCATCCAACCAATCATGCCCAAACTTTGAGGAGTGGTGGAGGAGACCCCGATCTATAGTTCTATCAAGAGAGATTTCATCACCAATACTAGCTATTCCTTAGTGGATCTTGGTGGTAGGGTTCCTATGGTGGAGCATTGGAGATGTGCAGCTATGGAGGCTAGCTTGGTGATGTACTAGCTCCATAGGGTGTTGGGAGCATCCTTGTGTGTGGAGCTCGCCCCAACCTTGTGAAGGAATCACCGCCTCGACCGGTGCCTTAGTGGAAGTGGGAGAGCACCTTCGTGGAGCTCTCTCGAGGAAGAAGGTGAGGCCTTCCTTCGTGGTGTGGCCGTCTAGTCTCTTGTGTGAGACTAGCACCTCCTTAACGCAGACGTACTTCCTATTGTGGAAGGAACTGCGGGAAACAAACCTCGCCTAGCCTCCGCGCCCCCGGTTGTCTCGCTCCTTACTCTCGTTATCTTGTTGATTCCTTTACTTGTTGCACTTGTCCTAGAATCATTGTAGGATCACCCCTATCTCTAAAGTTCTCACCTTTACCTTCCGTTGCATAAAAATTGAAAAAGACTAAAACTTGCCGTAGCACCATTCACCCCCCTCTTGTTCGCTACGATCCATTCAGATGGGTCATGGGCTAGGCTCCGAACTAGAAAAGTTATCCAAGGCGTTGCCTGTAGACGAGAACAATTGCCTAGTCAATCTTGATCCCTACAAACAATCGGCAGTGAAATGCGCCAATCATCTTCTCAAGTTGGTTGATGAAGCGAAGACTAAAGCCGCGCCTGAAGCTGCTCCTGGCTCATCATCAGCTCTTCCCTGATTAGACTCTTGTTGTATTTAAACCTTGAAATGACCTAAGATTGTTTTATACTGGCTCTGTTGCCAGTGTCAACAATCTTTTGAATGTAATATATGTGCAGCGCTCCCGATGGGAGTTCTTATCAATGCTTTTCTGAACTCAGAGTTGTGCTGCAGATTCTTACAACTTTTTCTCGTGCCGATCCCTCTTTGAGTTCTTCGACTAACGATGAATCCGATCTTGTTCGCTGTTTGCGTGATCAAATAACCTGGCTAAACAAAGACATAGTCACCCTTCATGCGATGGCGGCATTGGTGAAGAGAAAAGGAGAGATTGCTACCGCGATTGAACAACATGCTCTTGATCGTCTCCATATTGCTACTGAAAGCTTGAGCTGTAAGTGTCCATCCATCTTTCGATTTTTATTGAAGCTTGAACACCCCTTGACTGATTTTTTGCTTCTCAACAGTCGTGGCTTCTGATTCGATAGAAGAAAAAAATGATCCACGAAAAGATCGAGGCGATGACCAATGGTTCTCACCCGAAGCATGAATTGTGGTCCCATCGACCGAAGGCTGTTGTCGTGGCCAAATTTGAGCATCGAGCAGAGAAGGTGCATTATTACTTTGACAAGTATCATGCTCATCTCTCGATGGTATGGAGGACCTTGTTTCATTTAGACCAAGCACCCGAGACTTTATCTGCTCTATTTACCCGATTCAAGACTCCAGAGAGGATTCGACTGTTGGTGCGGAAGGAACTCCTGGCCGGCGCCAAATTTGCTCTTGCTTCAGTTTTAGCATGTCACCCGACCTTAGATTTGGAGGCCATAGCGAATACCAGTAGGAAATTAGACCAATATTATGACATTGCTAGAAATCCCGCATATGTTATCATCTCTCGGATGGAAACAGGCATCGAGAGGGATCTGAAGGACCGAGAAGACCAAGGAAACCTGCCATAAAGTTATGCGCACATATATATGTAATGACCTTGTATTTACAAGGGGTAATCCCGTATGTAACTTAACGTGTGTTTTATACACCGTGTACTTTTGGTGAATTTGCTAATTCAATTAATAATTCTTTGTCGAGGGCGGCTGAGTGATCAAGTCAGCCTGTTCACCCGACGACTCTGTTGTAATTGCAAGTTTATTGCGGAGTCAATGTGTAAGTTCTGTAAGAGAGACACCCATCGATTAAACGAGGGATTTAGGCGCTTGGCTTCGTTACACGGTGCACCGGTTTGAGCCTTGTTTGTAATAGTATGCCCATCGACTGCAGCACTCGCGTATTTTCTCGAGGCTTGGATGGATTGTTTGCGTATCAGGAACTAGCGCTCCAAATGGGAGTATTAGTTAGTGATACTTAAGGACGTATTTTTGGCCAAAGCTCCCAATAGGAGTAAGAGCCAATAACGGAGGGTTCGAACAGTTGTTCGAGTAGTAATGCCTGAAACAATAGGGGTGGAAACCCAATCAGAAATTTAATATAAGACAAGCTGAGGAGCTGCCATATAACAAGTAGAGGATAGCTGTATCCTATGTGTAGAATCGTCGCAAATGTGCGACATTCCAGGGATTTTCAACGTCTTCACCCGATGCTGGATTCTTGAGTCGATCAGCTCCCCCTGGTATCACTTTAGTGATGATGAACGGCCCTTCCCATGAAGATTCGGGCTTCAGAGGTCTTTCTTGTTTTAGTCGCAGTACCATATCTCCAACGCTGAAGCTTCGATTGCATACTCATAGACTGTGGTAGTTTCTTAACGCCTGCTGATACACCATTGTTCTTGCCAAGGCGATGTCCCGAGCTTCGTCAAGGAGGTCCATGGCATCTTGCAGTGCATTGTTGGAAGTTGCTTCCGTATACGCAGTCACCCGAGGGGCTTCGAATCGAACGTCGGCTGGCAAAACTGCTTCGGCTCCGTAGACCAAAAAGAATGGAGTATATTGAGTCAATCTGTTGGGTGTAGTACGCAAACTCCAAGGTACAGATGGCAATTCTTCGACCCAGGCTCCAGCTGCACCCGTGAGGCGCTTTTTGAGGCCATCTCCTATTAGGCCATTGATCCTTTCGACTTGACCATTGGTTTGAGGATGTGCCACTGAGGCAAATTTTAGTCCGATACCACCGTCGTCGCAAAATTTCCAGAACTTTTTGTAGTCGAAGTTACTTCCATTGTCTGTAACGATGCTGTGAGGCATGTCGAAGCGACAAGTTATTCCCTTGAAGAACTGGACGGCGGTTTTGGCTTTTTGATTTCTGACAGGTACGGCCTCGATCCATTTGGTAAACTTGTTGACTGCAACCAGTAGATAGGTATGACCCCCAGGCGATGATCTTGGCAGTGGTCCAACTTGGTCAAGTCCCCATTGCGCGAAGGGCCAAACGAGAGGTATGGTCATCAGATCTGTTGCAGGAACATGCGGTTTTGGTGCAAAACGCTGACAAGGGTCGCACTTCCGTACTAGGTCTCGAGCATCCGAAGTTGCCGTCGGCCAGTAAAATCCCGCTCTAAAAGCTTTCGCCACAAGGGCCCTGCTGCCTGCATGGTGACCACAAGTTCCTTCATGTATCTCGCATAGCAGAGCCTTTCCATCGTCGATGGCAATGCACTTTTGAAAGATACCATAGATACTACGCTTGTAGAGTTCTCCGTTTACTACAGTGAAGGCTTTTGATCGTCTCACAATTCACCTGGCTTCCACTGGATCCTTTGGTAATCGCTGCTCTATTAGGTATGCTAAAAAAGGCTTGGTCCATAGTGGTTCGAGTAGGAGGACCTGCTCTGTCGATTGTGATGGAGATCCTTCGACAGTTTGCTGTAGTCTTGCTTCTGAATCGTCGACCGATAGTTTCGGAGGTGCCGATGCTTTCTCCTTGATCGAGCGCTGAGCAATAACTTCATAAAATACTCCGTCTAGAATAGGGGAGCACATGGATCCAATGTTTGCCAGGGCATCTGCTTCCTCATTGCTGGCTTTGCCGATGTGTTTGAGTTCGCACCCTTCAAATTTGGATTCCATATTCTAGTATAATTGACGGTAGGCAATCATATTATCGCTGACTACGTCGCATAAATTCATTGACTGCTGCACCACCAGATTTGAATCTCCGTAAATTTCCAGGCGTGTTGCTCCACATGCTTTTGCCATCCTCATTCCATGCAATACTTCATATTCCGCTTCATTATTTGTCGGCGGGGGAAGTTCATGCGTAGGATATACTTCATCTTGTCTCCTTGTGGTGATATCAATATAACTCCTGCGCCTGCACTTGTACTCCGCTTTCATCCGCCAAAGTACATTGTCCATGAGCCAGACATGTCGGGTGCTGCCAGAGTTTGCGACTGGATCCAGTCTGCCACGAAATCTGGGAGAACTTGAGATTTGATTGCTGTCCGATTGACGTAGGTTATGTCGTGTGGTGCTATCACGATGGCCCATTGAGATACTCGACCCGTAGCTTCTGGCTTGGTAAGTATATTCTTCAATGGTGCTTCGCTTACCACAATAATCGGGTGCTCCGTGAAATAATGGCGCAGCTTACGAGCTGTTCTCCATACCGCGTATGCCAACTTCTGGTGATGAGGATATCTCTGTTTCGCTGGCGTGAGTACTTCACTGAGGTAGTAAACGGGTCGTTGCACACGATGAACTCTTCCTGCCTCCTCTCGTTCAACAACTAGGACGCTGCTAAAGACTTTCACCGTTGCTGCTATGTACATGAGCAATTTTTCCTTTTCTCGTGGAGTTATGAGTACTGGAGATGTCGATAAGATCTTCTTTAAGTTATCAAAAGATTCCTGCGCCTCATTTGTCCACTCGAACTTTTATGACTTCTTCATCAAGTTATAGAAGGGCAAGGCTTTCTCACCTAGCTTGGCGATGAATCTGCCGAGCGCTTCTAGCCGTCCTGCCAACCGCTGCACTTGGTGCAAATTCTTTGGAGGCTCCATATCGAGAATAGCTTTGATCTTCAAAGGGTTGGCCTCTATCCCTCTGCTTGTGACGGTAAAGCACACGTCCGTTGGGAACCCCAAGAGGAAGGTATGATGAGTACAACAGCGAGTTTTCCCTCAGTAAGAAACCAAGGTTATCGAACCAGTAGGAGATGAAGATCACGTGAAGGTTGTTGGTGAAGGAGTGTAGTGCGGCGCAACACCGGGGATTCCGGTGCCAACGTGGAACCTGCACAACACAATCAAAATACTTTGCCCCAACTTAACAGTGAGGTTGTCAATCTCACCGGCTTGCTGAAAACAAAGGATTAAACGTATGGTGTCGAAAATGATGTTTGCTTGCAAAAAACGAAAGAGAACGATGATTGCAGTAGATTGTATTTCAGGTGTAAAAGAATGGACCGGGGTCCACAATTCACTAGTGGTGTCTCTCCAATAAGATAAATAACATGTTGGGTAAAAAAATTACAGTTGGGAAATGGACAAATAGAGAGGGCATAACAATGCACATACATATCATGATGACTATTATGAGATTTACTTAGGGCATTACAACAAAGAACATAGACCGCCATCTATCATGCATCTATGCCTAAAAAGTCCACCTTCGGGTTAGCATCCGCACCCCCTCCAGTATTAAGTTGCAAACAACATACAATTGCATTAAGTACAGTGCGTAATGTAAACAATACAAATATCCTTAGACAAAGCATTGATGTTTTATCCCTAGTGGCAACACATCCACAACCTTAGAACTTTCTGTCACTGTCCCAGATTCAGTGGAGGCATGAACCCACTATCTAGCATAAATACCCCCTCTTGGAGTTACAAGTATCAACTTCGCCGGAGCCTCTACTAGCAACGGAGAGGATGCAAGATCATAAACAACACATATATGATAGATCAATAATCAACTTGACATAGTATTCCATATTCATCGGATCCCAACAAACACAACATGTAGCATTACAAATAGATGATCTTGATCATGATAGGCAGCTCACAAGATCTAAACATGATGGCACAATAGGAGAAGACAACCATCTAGCTACTGCTATGGACCCATTGTCCAAGGATGAACTACTCACGCATCAGTCCGGAGGCGGGCATGGTGATGTAGAGCCCTCCGGTGATGATTCCCCTCTCCGGTAGGGTGCCGGAGGAGATCTTCTGAACCCCCCGAGATGGGGTTGACGGCGGCGGCATCTCTAGAACTGTTCTCGTATTTTGGCTCTCGGTATTAGGGTTCACGGAGACGAAGGAATAAATAGGCGAAGGGGCAACGTCGGGGGAGCCAGGGGGCTCCCTCCCCACATGGCGGCGCGGGGGGCCCCACTGCCGCGCCGCCCTATGGTGTGGGCCCTCTGCTGACCTTCCTCGACTCTTCTTCGGACTTCTAGAACCCTCCGTGGAAAATAGGGCCATGGGATTTTGTTTCGTCCAATTCCGAGAATATTTGTAAACTAACTTTTCTGAAATCAAAAACAGCAGAAAACGAGAACTGCACTGTGGCATCTTGTTAATAGGTTAGTCCCAGAAAATGCATAAAAACATTATAAAGTGTGAATAAAACATGTAGGTATTGTCATAAAACTAGCATGGAACATAAGAAATTATAGATACGTTGGAGACGTATCACCCTCTAGCTGAGATGAAGTACCCGAGTACTTGTCCTCCCGGTACCCCGAAGAAACATTTCTTCGGGTTTAGCTTGATTTTGTACCTGTCGAGATTGTCGAAGGTTTCTCGCAGATCGTCGACAAGAGTGGCAACGTGCTTGGTCTTGACCACGATATCATCGATGTAGACTTCGATATTCCTTCCGATCTGCTCTCCAAGACATGCTTGCATACACCGCTGATAAGTTGCTCCTGCGTTTTTCAACCCGAAAGTCATAACATTGTAACAGAAAACGCCGTGCGGGGTGATAAACGCAGTTAACTCTTGGTCCTCTTTCTTGAGATTGATCTGGTTATACCCGGAGTACGCATCGAGAAAAGAGAGACGATCACATCCTGCTGTAGAATCGACTATCTGGTCAATACGAGGCAGCGGGAAATGGTCCTTAGGGCAATGCTTATTGAGACTTGTGTAATCGATACACATGCGAAGAGCTGTTGTATCTTTCTTTGGCACCATGACTGGGTTGGCTACCCACTCGGCTTCTTTAAGATCCCGAATGAATCCAGCCTTGCGGAGCTGACTAATATCTTCCCCGATTCCTTTTCTCTTCTGCTCTGAAAACCGGCACATCGTCTGCTGTACAGGTTTGGCTTTTTGGTCAACATTGAGGGCGTGCTCAGCGAGTTCCCTGGGAATACCTGGCATGTCGGATGGTTCCATGCAAATATTTCCCAGCGCTCACGGAGGAACTCGATGAGCGCGCTTTCCTATGCGGTAGCAAGATCTGCCGAAGTATTGACTGTCTATTTCGGGTCAGAGGGATGCACTTGTTGTTTCTTTGCTTCCTTTGCGACGTCAAATTCATCAGATCTTGCACTCCGATTATCGGCTGGTTCCTTCATGTGGTCTGTAATGGCATCGAGTGCGTTAAGCTCTTCCTTAACCCCGAACTTTGAGGCGATCTTCCGGAAATCCCTGTCACAACTGTCTGAACGGGAAAAGCTTCCGTGGATGGTTATTGCTGTCCCATTATTTCCTGGCATCTTCAACTTCAGGTACGCGTAATGAGGTACTGCCATGAATTTATCAAACGCTGGTCTGCCGAGGATGGTGTGATATTGAGATTCCCAATCAACCACTTCAAATTCAATTTTCTCCTTTCTGAAGTTGCTAGGTGTGCCGAAAACTACATGAAGTGATATTCTACCAAGGGAGTAAGCGGGTCGGGTCGGGATGATGACGTGGAATCCTGTGTCAGACTCCCTTACCATGTCAACTGTTAGTCCCATTGCTTTCATTGTGCTGGCGAACAACAGATTCAGACCGCTCCCTCCATCCATGAATACCTTGCTCATGTTGTATCCTCCGATCTGCGCTTCAAGGACCAGGGCAGCGTGACCAGGCCTTGGAACAGCCTTCGGGTGATCCGCCTTGCTGAAGGATATACTTTGGTCTGACCAGTCGATATATTCGGGTGCGTCGACCATAGCGACTTCTGCATACTTCACTTCCCGTGAAAACTTCTTGACTTCTCTCTTTGAAAAACTGGTTTTATGGATCATGTTAACCTGTCCGCGAGACTCCGGAAATACTTCGGCTGGCACGTACTTGTCTCCTCCTTCTGGTATGTATGGTTCTGGTGGATAATCGTAGGGTGCCGCTCTTCTTTCCATCGAGTAAGCCCTTGCTGCGGCTTCGGCCCTAAGATCATCACAGAACTGCCGAATTTCGAGGAACTGCCGACAGTTTTTGAGCAGTTGACTGGACTTTACGAGGTTATCCTTTGGGTCCATGTAAGAATTCAGATAACATGGTGCTTCAAGTTGCTCTGTAGCTGATAAGTAAGGTGTGCGAAGATGATTCTTGCTCAGCTGCACGTTGTGATATCCTCGTTCATACTGTCGGGGGCGAGTCGCAATTTGCTCCTCTTCTTCGCGGCGTGAGTCCCTTCGACTTTTCCTTTGCTCCTCTACGGCGCCGAAACTGCTTCGGGTGCTCTCTCCCGTACTCCTGGGCAGGACTGCCAAAGCTGCTGCTGGCGTAGTATCATCTGGAACCGAAGTTCTTGGACTTGACGTGTTTGAAGTGGGGAGGCGAAGAAACCCTCTGGAATCGATGATGAAGTGAAAACCACCGAAAGTAGTATCCATGTTGCCGCGCGACTCTGTGGAGATCGGATGCGATGCCTCGACGTGCGGTACGAACTCGAAGGATCCGCAACGAACCAAATCCCTTGGATCTGATGGCGTTGGTGACTCCAGCACGAACGCCGCAGTTGTAACTGGAACCGCCGAGGACCTTTCTTGTGCCGACAGGCTTCCCACAGACGGCGCCAATTGTCGAGGGTACTCCTCGGCAATGCCCTCCGTTTGGGGCTTAGGGTAGATGGAATCATGTAGGCTGACACGAGACATCGGTTATCAAACAAGCGGGGAAAGCGATTTACCCAGGTTCGGGGCCCTCGATGAGGTAAAACCCTTACGTCATGCCTGTCTGATCTTGATTATGAAAATATCGTGTTACAATGGGGTGCCGAAGGTTTCGGCTGTCATCTCGTCGAGAGGCTAAGTTCTACGGGGACCTAGCTCTGGACTTATGGTGGCTAAAATTGGTAAGATTGCGTGTGTGTCCCTCGGCATCCCCTCTCTTGGCCCTTATATAGGGGCCAGGTCTCGAGAGATCTGTCCGGGTACGACTAGGTTACAAAGGCCCCTAGTTCTAGACTTTCCTTGTATTCTTCGTTTTTTCATCTTGTTCTTCAAGGAACCTTCTTCGGCACCGACGTAGTGGCCCACCTTGCCATCGGGTGTCTTCATGGACCTCCAGTTGGGCCGTATAGGATAGAGCAATAACAATTACCCGAAGGGTAATGCCCACGTCACCAGTGGAGGAGGAGGATCCAGGATGAATCACAACTACCAGTGCTGCTGCCTGGTGGATCAGACTCATCTGGTCGGCGTAAGCAAATAGATCTAAGATGAGTGTCTGCTAAATCTACCGTCTAGACTGAACACTAACTACATGGACACTATAATTTGAAGGGCACAGTGATTTACCTCCGCTATTGTGCACGTGGGAGGGTTGTCGGTGTCGAAGAAGAAAAGGGTATCGCCCGCTGATCCCTGAACGGAGAAGGAAGAGACCAGCTGCTGCGACGGATGAGATAGAGGAGAAGAAGCGCTCACCCGCGAATCCCATGCAGGAGTCATCAGAACAAGGGGTGGCGAACCGCCGCCGCTGGTGTCGAGAGGGGAAAATTGGAGTGTTTTGCTGGGAGGTGACCAAAAAGAGGAGGTGACACTAGCTATTACAAAACACAGCCGACGATTTTGTTTTTTCCGCGCACGCTGTTTCCACTTTTTGCACGGTTGGCGGCTACATCCAGAAAACGGCCGATTCGGGCGTACTCACCTCGCGTGACCGAAAGCTCCTTTTAGCAGCGTGCCAGTCACTACGCAGGCGGCTCCACGGCTCCCAGCAATCCAAACGCCAGATTTTTGGATCTCGGTGGCTTGTTTAGAGAGGATGCGAACTACCAATGTCGCTCCTGTGAATTGATTGGTAATTTCTTGAGAAAGGTGGACTAATAGTGATGTAATATTCGGGGACGACAAAAGAGTGGATTATACGGCTTCTTGAATTTTGAGACCGACTTTGACTATGAATACTATGTGTTACGTAGATTGTATCATTAAATTTAAACTTGAAAGAAGCTTTCAACCGTGTAATTCTAATAATAAACAAATTATATTTTGTTAACTAATTGTACGGTTAAAGTTGTGCTTAAAAGGAGCATAAGAAATATTAATAGTGTGAAAATACTAATTAAAAATACTAATTACATGGAGCCCAATAGGAAGAGAGAGAAAATACTGGCCGCAGTTATTAAACACTCGCCATCAAGAGATTTTTAAGACAGTATCAACAAAAGAAGAAACAATGCTCATTTCCTTTGAAGAAAGTTTGAGTTTATAAAATAATAATTTTAGTAAGGTCATTGCCAGGTACAACACTAAAGGTCACAGCTTGTATTTTTATCCTCAAATTTGCGACTAGGTAGCACAAAAAAAAACAGTTTTACTATGCTGCCACCCCTATTTGTCAAAGTTGCTGCTACAAGTTTTTAAACACTCGACACACCAAAACATGCGTGGAATGGACACATGCAAAATCACCCCACAAACCATAACCATACAACATGCGCAACATAGCCTTCTGGGCAATAGAGTCTACCGTGCGACCGGAGCAAAGGAATGGTGACGGTCATAGGGTTAGATCTAGTTTTAGTCTAGCTTTTACCTATATGGAGTTTGAGAGTAGGTCAACGAATCTAGGTGGCCAGATCCTTTGCGCCATGAGCTTCCTCCCGCTCGCTGCTAGTCGTTGGCAAGTTGCGTTGCAAGGGCGGAAGGAGGGCTCGTTCATCTCTCGGAATAAGGTGCGCACCGGAGGTTGAAAGGTGGAGCTTTCAGACCAGGTCCAGCTCCATGTGGTGTGTTCCTGCACCACGGCGGTGCTTCAATGGCGGAAGCCAAATGTGGCGATGGTGGGATCTACTGCAGCCTCTTCAAATAAGGCATGTGCGGGTTCCCTCTTCTACTACAGTTCTTGTGCCTTGCCGCTCCTTCTGGCCAGCCATGGAGGCTTGGAGAAGGAACTTGGAGGCGCTCTGGACTGTTGATCTAGAGGTGATCGGGGAAGTTTGAAGCAACAATTTGGAGAAGATCACATGGCAGACATGTGTTGTTGTCATGATTTATGGTCAAGAAGGTGGCCTCTCCTGATGCCCTTGTTGTTATTCGTTCAACCTCCATCCAGGAGGCCCTTCACCGGAGCAACATCGATGTTCATCACCATCTCTTCCCCAAGTGGCTTGATCCCCGGTGGAAAAGACAGTGGCTGGCGGTGGTGCTCTGTTCTTTGCGGAAGACTACAGGGACCTGATTGCTTTTCTTGTTCATTCTCAAAGGTCCTTCGTGCACAAAAGCAGGATTACATTGTCATTTTGAATATTTCAGGGTCCTATTAAAAAAACTTTGTAACCGCCTGGTATTAATGCAGCATGTTCGGGGTCTTTTCAGGCCCCTTCCCCTCTTAAAAAGAAAGAGTCTTCAATTGCATGTAACACACCCTGCACCATAACTTCAAAGGTTCCAATTGCAGCAACAATTAATTTTGTTCATCTCTGTAAATACTGTCTGAAAATATATACTTAGACATGGCTCATGGTCATGGTGCCAACAAAAAAGCGAAGCTTCGCACCACGTTCTCATAAAGCTGTATTGGCTAAAAATATAGGCGCGCATGGGAAAACTTCCAACGGAGGCCGAGCTACATGTAGCCCTTTATTTTCAAACACTCAAAATTTGTATTTTAAAATATTAAAAAATCCAAATTAAATTCTAGAGATAGCCAATGATGTATACTACAATGGTGTAAAATCTCAATACAAACTATTTTACATTCTAGGCTACACAAAAAAGATAAATTCTGACAATTTTTATAGTGAATAGTACACATGTCAAGACTACTAATTTTGTCAATTTGGTGTAGGCTTTTTTTTCCAGTTATTTTAAAACTTGCTTGCTTATGATCCGCGAGAATACAGCCGTAACAGGTTATTTTCAATACGATCGACATGCTGCAGAAGCGTAGAGATTGGACAAACAAAAGTAATGCACACAAAGACACATAAAACAGAACGCGGAGATTCCACCTTAAAACAGTCTCTGAGAAGATCAGTCGGATACAGGGACAACAACAACAAACACGCACACTTCAAAACGAATAGGGTACAGCCAGGTACAGCAGCGGATCTCATTAGCAGCTGAGCCGCGCTAGAACACCACTAATATTCAGTCAGATTCAGAAGCCGACGAATTTGGACTTCATTGCGCTGACCTCGTCCTCGCCCATGAGGAACGTCTTGGTGAGCACCTCCATTGGCATGGCCGGCTTGGTGGCGAAGAGCCCGAGCGTCGGCACCACCAGGCCCGGCGACTGGGCGTCGAACATGGCCATGAACACGGCATCCCCCTTGCCGACGTTCAGCTGGTAGTGCTGCAGGCCGCGGGGCACCACATAGAGCTCGTTCTGCTTCACCACCTTGGAGAAGAGCTGGTTGGTCGCCGTCGTGAACCCGACCATGACCTCGCCCTTGAGCACGAGCACTAGCTCCGAACCACGAGGGTGCGAGTGCGGCGGGTTGATGCCGCCCGGCGCGAGGTCGGTGCGCGTGATGGAGAGGCCCAGTGTGTTCAGGCCCGGGAAGGCGGACACGGTGGCGCGTGTGGAGTTGACGCCGAAGGGGTTGTCGGTGCTGGGCCCGGAGACCATGGCCGCGGAGAAGAAGTCGTCGTCCACCACGGTCGACGCTGGCTTGCAGGGGAACCCGTCGACCGCCGTCGCGGCCTTCAGGTCGGCCACGCAGAAGTCCTGGAGCGGCGGCGGGTCCGAGAGGACGCCCGGCGCCGAGGCTAGGGCTGCGGCGACCACCAGCAGCACCTTGAGCATACCGGAGCGAGACGATGCCATCGATCGATCAGGTGCAAGTGTCAGTCGTAGCTTGCAATGTATTGATCTTGGACTGGTGGTGATTGTGTGTCGTGGTTCGCTCGCTATAAATAGAGATCGCGCGGAGAGGCGGATGACTGACTGATGATGTTGCAGGCGGTTTACAAGGTCGTAAAGCGCGTGCATGACAGCTAGTGAGGAACCAATGATAATGCGCAAACGGGGCTTAATTTGTTGCTCTGCGTGACCCTTTGTCGCTGTCGAAATTACGACACCATTTGGCCTCGATCGGATGGTACCAGTCAGATTTCCGGCAGCGACGGTTTCTTCTAGGGCATGTTTGGTTGGCTAGGCTATTTTTTATTTTGTCTCACCGCGTCAGTGAGATGGAACTGCGCGTTTTAATGAGCCACGGGTTAGAATTAGTTTGTGGTTTGGTTGCTCGTGAAGAGTTTTTTCGAGCCCCTATATATTTAGGCTTTTGTTGATTGGTTGGCCGGTTTTAAGACCATGTAGCAGTTCAAAACGAGAATACTGTTATTTGGTTGTAATTCAAAATCAGGCTCTGCTTATCTCTTCCCTTGAGTGGTGAGCTTAGATGGCAATGGGTACCCACAACCCGTGTACCCGTCGGGTAAAAACCCTATAAAAATACATGTATGAGATAAAATATTACACATAGGTTTGTAAAGGGAAAATATCATACCCATCGGGTAGAGTGGGTACGGTTATGAGATCATAAAACTCATACCGACGTACCCATGTACCCATCTAAATTTAACAAGTGGGCCGTTGTAATATTCTAAACTACTTAATTTTTCCCTAATCATGTCTTCATGTTGTTAGGCTGAACCTCATGCTTTCCGGTCTCACAATCATTGGTAGGTCAGTGAGGATTAAACCCCTATATAGGATCGCTTCTCCTCCTGTTATATTTTTTTGATCAATTTGATGTGTTGTAAGCATGTGCGTTTTTACCTGCGGGTACCCATTTACCTTGCCGGGTGACAGGTATGGGAAAAACTTGTACCCGTTAACGGGAATGGGTACAAGTGACGGGCAAGACTGAAGGTGACGGGTACAGGTATGGGATGGCTCTACCCGTACCCATACCCTGCGGGTGCCATCAGTTATCTATCAATATCGAACAAGCAAAAAGCAAGATCACAATAAGAAGTTCATAGGCGATACGAATTAGGTTCAGTCGACGCGACACGGCAATACTTCACAGAGAGAGTTCAGACACAACACGCTAGGACAATAGAGACACAATACCACAGACCTTTAGACTTATTCCACGATGATACACCTGGTGGCATCGCCATAGTCCATGCACCGGGTCATCACCTCACTACAGGTGTGGTCGAAGAGGACCACACTGAACACACCAATGGACACCTTCTTGAAGGTGAGGACCTAGCCTATCTTCAGCTGATTGGCAATAGCGAAGGCTGCCCACCCCTCGTCGATGAATGCTTTGGCTCCGACTTTCTTCGTAGTCATCATCCAGTTGCAACCAGTATTGCGGACGATGATGTTCGAAGGGATGGGTCCGAACCACTTGATGAACTCATAAGGGATTGCGAGCTGCCCAAAGGTGGGCTTGAAGATGATCCGAAGGAAGTGTTCTGGCCCTACGTCATGGAAGTGGCCGATGGTAGCCTTCCTTCCTCGATGCTTCTTGGACGGTCCCTCACCGGGAACCTCCGTAGGTGTCCCAAGCTGGATATGCTCACTCAGCATAAAAAACACATGCCATTAGAGGTGGCTGCTCACAACAAGCAAGTGCACAATAGATGAATAAGGACATCAAAAACTTTAGCGAGACCTCATACATTGGGTCACACGGCAGACAAAGAGACTATCGCCAAACTAAGTCTAGTGAGCATGGACTGTGGCACACACGACTAAGTTTAAGAGCAATACCTTGCCTTCCGTAGTGCCATATTTCAATCATTGTCCAATGCGGAAGATACTAATTATACCGAACTTCTATACCAAAAATAAGAGAGAAAAATAGACCCATCGCGGTGATTAAACACACACAAGAGATTTCCGAAAACAATGTCTACAAAAAAAATTACAATGCACAAGCTCGGTCTATTGCCGAATAGAAGATCCTAGCTTTTCGCCCTAAAGAAAGTTCGAGGCTTTCCGCTCTAAAGAGAGTTCGAGTTTTCAAAATAATACCTTCATTAAGACCATTGCCACGTATAACCAGTAAAGACCAGATCTTGGATTTTCACCATAAAAGCACGACCCAATACACTTGACGAGGCCATTACTGCAAGTCTTCAAACACTCGACACACATGAGGGTGTCTGCCCGGACAACATATGCAACATAGTCGCAACAAGAGCTCTAGAGAAAAAGGCACCATTATTAGGCCCCATGCTCCCCGCCAGCTCCCTTCGGCATCGTCGGCCCTAGTCCCTATCGGTAGCCCAAAGGCTCGGCCAATAGTGAAGAAGGGGACCTACTCCACATGGCTTCACGACTTCCAGCAAGACGGAGGCGAGCCACCAACATGCCGTTGATGTCGGCCGCTTCGCAGGACCCGAACTGATAAACGCGACCAGATCCACCATGGGGGGACCATCACCATCTCTCGGTGTTGTGGGTATACTTTATGGGTATATCAACGGCATGGCCTCGATCCGGCAAGCCCGGGTGGCCCATAGATGGTGATGTGGCATGTGGCCCATCGGGCGGCTCAGTTGCTGTAGATCTTGAAGGATGAAGTCCAGCCCAGGAGCGAGGAGCCGGATCTCTACCGACCTACGAAGTAGGCCGGATCCATTGAGACCCATAAGGTATCCGGATCCTGCACGACATAGATGGAAGGCGGATCCTTGACGTACACGGCAAGACATTGTACCGTAGTTAGGCAACTTGTATTCCGGCTAGGACTCTCCGTGTAAACCCTAGATCCGTGCGTTTTTATAAGCTGGATCCCGGGAGCCCTAGAGGCACAACCACAACTCATTATAACAACGCGAAAGCGCCCATATAATTCCAGACAAGCAGCAGTAGGCCCTGTCTTCGAGCAGGTATTCCGCCCTATGGCCCCTACTTCTTCTCCCCTTGTGAGGATCCCTCCTCCAGGGTACCGTCGAATAGGCAACAACACTCGGCGACGTCATCCCGGCTTCCAACCTTTGCCACCATGACCACGCCATCCGGGACGACGCGCTGATGCAACCACCCCTCGAGGGAGAAGCCATCCTGACGATGTTGGCCGGGCTTTGACCACCGGCATCCTCCAACGACAGATGGGAAGATGAGCGACGAGGTATAGGTG
The DNA here is from genome assembly GCF_022539505.1 of Lolium rigidum. Taxonomy (NCBI): domain Eukaryota; kingdom Viridiplantae; phylum Streptophyta; class Magnoliopsida; order Poales; family Poaceae; genus Lolium; species Lolium rigidum. Next base: position 128,718,724 of record NC_061513.1, read on the forward strand.
GGGGTAGAATACAACCGTAAAAGGTTCTTTTGAATACGATCAACATGCTATAGAAGTATAGATTGTACTTATGCTGACCAAGGGGATGATTCACTCCCATGAATAAACCTTGTTAGATAGATGATGAGACATCTTGTCAACACCCAGATTTTTAAGTCCAGATGCCTATTATGCCACATCGCAATCCCAAGAATATTGTTTTTGCGAGACATAATAGATTGATATCACAGAACATCATTCATTACAACACATAATTGTCTTACAACAAAGGATCACATGATCCAGTCTCATTACAATAATAGTTTGATCTATTGATCAATTACAAAACACATAGCGGAAGCGAAGTAGTGTAGTAGTAGTCCATCTGTTCCACATGCAACTGTTGATGTCAGGAGTGGTCCTAGTTGTCGTAGACGTCCTGCTGTCATTCATCCTGGTACTGGGGCTCTTCTTCATATTCTAGCCATTTGAATAGCCAGGGACACAGCCGTGAGTACTTTAAAGTACTCGCAAACTAATACTAGTGTAAGCACTAACAGTTATATCAATGGGGTTCTAAGCTCTAGGTTTATTTGCATAAAGCCAGTTTTATTTCATAAGCACTTTAGTAAACAAAGACTCTTCATTTGCCTAACTAATTCAAGTGAGAACATTAGTGTCATTCCCACAACTCTGTTGTGATTCAAAGTCAAATTCACCTTTCAATTCAAGTCACAAGTCACCATTCATATTTTGGAAAAGTTTTGATGACGGAACAGTATGGCCTTTCCAACTGTCCATGACCGCGGACGCGGCTATTCGAATAGTTTAAACTCTGCAGAGGTCGTACACTTGTGCCACAACAATTGCAATAGTCCGTCAAGGGTAACTGGCCATGATTTATCGCACTCAGTGCGCGAACTACCAATCATAACCTTTCAGTTACATACTCTAGTATAGGCACCTCTCCCCATGAGCTTGGCCTCCCAGTGAAGACCAATAGTCAACCTGGGAACTGCACAGGGCTTGGGTCTGACATTCACCTCATTTCACGTCATTTCACTTGTGGTGGAGGCATCCCTGGGCATAACCCCTATGACGCTTGTTCAGAGGGAACCCATACTAAAATACATAAGTTTCCAGCTAAGCCTTACCCAGATTCAGGTATTGTGGGGGTACTTGTAAAATTGGAATGGTATCGCATCCGAACCCAACCACCAGTTTTGGTAAATTTCACCAAGTCATTCACAAGTCATATTCACCTTCAAAATCTGTCAATAGAATGACTCAACATTCCAAGGTTTTCAAAGTCATTGGTTTTCACAAGTTCCCATCTAGAGTAGTCACTTTTAGTTTTTAGCACTAGCAACTAGTCATGAGGGGTACTAATTAACTTGTAACTCTCTAGGCTAATTGTGATGCTCTTGTACTACTCCATAACTAAACCAAGTGGATCGTGAATCAAAAATAAACCTTGATAAACCAAAGTCAAAACTTGTAAAGTAAAAACTTGGGATAAGATCATTGAGCATAAGGTAAGATGTAATGGTGCCTTGCTCTTGTAGAGCTTTGCACTTTGAGTATCTTGCAATAATATTAGCTTGCAACAATATAGCTTGCATTAGTCTAGTGATACGTCTCAAACATATCTATAATATCTTATGTTCCATGCTAGTTTTATGACAATACTCACATGTTTTATATACATTTTATATCATTTTGATGCATTTTCTGGCACTAACCTATTAGCAAGATGCCGAAGCGACAGTTCCTGTTTTCTGCTGTTTTTGGTTTCAGAAATCCTACACAGGAAATATTCTCGGAATTGGACGAAACAAAAGCCCACGGTCTTATTTTCCACGAAGCCTTCCAGAAGTCCGAAGAAGAGACGAAGAGGGGCGACGAGGCGGCCACACCATAGGGGGGCGTGGCCCCACCCCTGGCCGCGCCGCCTTATGGGGTGGGCCCCTCGAGCGTCCCCCAACTCTGCCCCTTCGCCTATATAATCTCTCCGTCGCGAAAACCCTAGCACCGAGAGCCACGATACGAGAAAACATATTGAGATGTCGCCGCCGTCAATCCCATCTCGGGGGATTCTGAAGGTCGCCTCCGGCACCCTGCCGGAGAGGGGAATCATCACCGGAGGGCTCTACATCACCATGCCCGCCTCCAGACTGATGCGTGAGTAGTTCATCCTTGGACTATGGGTCCATAGCAGTAGCTAGATGGTTGTCTTCTCCTCTTGTGCTATCAAGTTTAGATCTTGTGAGCTGCCTATCATGATCAAGATCATCTTATGGAATACTATGTCAAGTTGATTATTGATCTATCATATATATGTTGTTTATGATCTTGCATGCTCTCCGTTGCTAGTAGAGGCTCTGGCCAAGTTGATACTTGTGACTCCAAGAGGGAGTATTTATGCTCGATAGTGGGTTAATGCCTCCATTGAATCTGGGACAGTGACAGAAAGTTCTAAGGTTATGGATGTGATGTTGCCACTAGGGATAAGACATCAATGCTTTGTCTAAGGATATTTGTATTGTTTACATTACACACAGTACTTAATGCAATTGTCCGTTGTTTGCAAATTAATACTGGAAGGGGTGCGGATGCTAACCCGAAGGTGGACTTTTTAGGCATAGATGCATGCTTGGATAGCGGTCTATGTTCTTTGTCGTAATGCCCTAAGTAAATCTCATATTAGTCATCATGATATGTATGTGCATTGTTATGCCCTCTCTATTTGTCAATTACCCAACTGTAATTTGTTCACCCAACATGCTATTTCTTATTGGAGAGACACCACTAGTGAACTGTGGACCCCGGTCCATTCTTTTACATCTGAATACAATCTACTGCAATCATTGTTCTCTACTATTCTTTGCAAACAAACATCATTATCCACACCATACGTTTAATCCTTTGTTTACAGCAAGCCGGTGAGATTGACAACCTCACTGTTAAGTTGGGGCAAAGTATCTTGATTGTGTTGTGCAGGTTCCATGTTGGCGCCGGAATCTCTGGTGTTGCGCCGCACTACACTCCGTCACCAACAACCTTCACGTGGCCTTCATCTCCTACTGGTTCGATAAACCTTGGTTTCATACTGAGGGAAAACTTGCTGCTGTACGCATCACACCTTCCTCTTGGGGTTCCCAACGGACGTGTGCTTTACCCTCACAAGAAGCTACTTTCTGGTACCGTTGCACATCAACTGCACGCCAGCAGCATCTAGCTTGCCTTGATTGGGGTAGTGATCAAAGTTCTCTTCTCCTTCTTCTTGGTAGAATACCTCCTCCTCTTGATAGTCTCCGGTACTAGCGTCTATAAACGAATACGAGGATACAATCACCAAACAATACTTAAGTAGACTTAATTAGCCTTAATGGCTCACACAAATGATCTAGCACCATCACCTAACATTACTCAACATTAAGCTAGGGTTTTCTTACTTAGTGTTAGGAAAATAATTTCCTCTCATTGAAATATGGATTAGGGTTTCCATTTAGTTCCTTTGGAGAAATAATTTCCTCTCATTTAATCTTGTTAAGATTTAATCTTCTCAAATAACAAGGAATGAACATATGTTGACCAAGGTCAATACTTCACACTTTATCATTTGAGAAACATGATTTAAATGAGGTATTACACCTCATGTGATTTAAATCCTACTTTAATTTAAGATCCTCAAGTGAGCAAGTATGAGACCATGCAACAATGGTCACCACATTACTTCACATTACTTGGAAATATGATTTAGATGAGGTGCTACACCTCATAGATTTAAAATCCTAAATTTGAAATGATTTAAATGGGCTAGTATTGACTACATAGCCAATTTTTTATTCTAGCCCATGATCATGTGAAGCAACTATGCCATATTTTTACATAAACAATTAGAGTATTTATAATGTGAATCATAGCAATTGGACTCACTTCCAAATTCATTAAGGTTGGTTTTATAAATTTATTTGAATTCTGAAAACTCTATGTCTTGTTCTTTTTACTATTCAAGTTCTACAACTTATTTTGATTTGAATCCAATTGGGTTGGATAGATAGTTTCACAGGATTTCCAAATATATAAAATTTATCAAATTTGTCCGAGTAGATTTGGAGATATTAAATATTTAGCAAAGCATATGAGAGCAATTTCACAGAAATAAATTAAAACCAAATTTGAATTTAAACGGGCGCGGGAATAGAAATGGGCTGGCCCAGCTTCGCTCTGGCGCGCAGCGGGCCGCCTGACAGGTGGGTCTCGTATGTCAGCGCCACTTAAACATGCGAACCGGTAATGGTGGGCCGTTGGATTAGGAGGAGATCGTGCGGTCCAGAGATCATCCTCGTCGGGGATGAGCTCCGACGAGCACGAACCCTAGCCGGCGGCCAGGAGGGTCCAGGGAGGAGGGTTACTGGCGTCTAGCGGGGTCGGCGAGGCGGGCAATCGACGGCGGAGATGACGACGAGGCAGACGGTGGTCGCAGCAGCACCAATGGTGGACGAAATCGACGGCGAGTTTGCAGATGTTCTGGCGGGGCTCCGGCGAGGAATTGGGGTGACTCCGGCGGCAATGTGAAGTGGAAGAGGGTCGAGGAGAGTCAGAAGCGGTAGGGGAGCGAGGTGGTGTGGAGCTTGAAGGCTGGAGTGGCCTCTATTTATAGGGTCGAGGCGAGGCCGTGGGGTTGCCGGCAGGTGAGTGAGGACGACGAGGCTAGAGTGCGCGAAAGGTCAGCGGGGTGGTTGCGCACTGTGGGCGACGTCGAGGCAAACCTAACGTGCGTCACGGCTAGGACGGGGATGGACGGAGGCAAGCATGCGACGTCGTGTTCTGTCGGGCCCGTGGCGGAGGACGTCGACCATGTCGTCGTCTACAGGGCGCCGGCGAGCCAATGGGGTTGTCTACGGGGTTGCTGACATCGAGGAGAGGCAACAGGTGCAAGGCGGGGTCGAGGAAAGGACGGACGCGACGGGTGACGTGGGCATTACCCTTCGGGTAACCGACATTTCCCTATCCTGTATTGATTAGTTGGAGGCCCATGAAGACACCTGGAGGCAAGATGAGCCACCTGGACGGCGCACCAGAGGAATCCTTGGCGAGCAAGACAAGGAAGCGGCCGAACAAGGAAAGATTAGATCTAAAGCTGTTGTAAACCTAGTCGTACTCGGTTAGACCTCTTGAGACCTGACCTCCTATATAAAGGCCAGGAGAGGGGCTGCCGAAGGACAGAACCAATCGTAGCAATACTAGCCACCAGAAAGTCCAGAGCTAGGTCACCATAGCACTTAGCCTCTCGATGAGATCTCAGCCGAACTATTTGGCACCCTATTGTAACCCATTATCATCATAATCAAGAACAGATAGGCAGGACGTAAGGGTTTTACCTCATCGAGGGCCCCGAACCTGGGTAAATCGCTCTCCTCGCTTGTCTGTGAACCGATGTCTCGTATCAGCTTGCAGGATTCCGCTAACCCTAAGCCCCAAATGGAGGGCATTGCCGAGGAGTACCCTCGACAATTGGCGCCGTCTATGGGAACCCTGCCGGCACAAGATCGGACATCGGCTGAACCCGTCATGTCTTCGACAGCTTCGTCAACACCGTCATCGCCCCATCTGGGAAGCCCGATTCGTTTCGGCTCCTACGAATTCACCCGACATAGCGACTCGTCTCGCTCGACTTTCTCCGGTCTACAAGGCAACATGGAGATGACCTTCGGGAGCGTCCACTACAACATCAACTCGGAAGGAATCCTTCGGCTGCTGGAATCTCCCATCTCCAGATCGACGAGTCCAAGCGCATTGTCATCACTCGACCTCTCGGCTGGCCTGACAAGCCCGTCGAGTTCGCCCGCGCCTTCGACTCCCCGTTCAGCATCCTCCATGTCGGTCAGATCCGATGATCCCGCGTCCTCGAAGCTAACCTCGTACTACTGCATGAACTGCGACACCAGGCACGGGCTGGGGTCGAGCGACACGCCATTCATCTGCAATGCCCACTATTCGTCGGGAGAGGACAGCATCGACAGCATCACCCAAGGAGACACACGAAGAGTGGCGCCCCTCCAAGTTTATGTTGCTAACAGGGGAGATGGAGATCGCACCCCCCGCTCCAGCAGGCGAGCTAGTTTTGAGAACAGCGCCAGCAACAACAACAGCGACCATACCATCGCAGAGGAAGAGTGGGCATCAGCCAAGGAAGCCGTGCTTAACAACACGCCACTTCCGGCGGGAACCACGGTCGGCACTCTCAAGGCTTACCGCTCCATATTGGAGAAAAATCGGGAGCGACTATCCAAGGAGCAAGCCACCCTCGAGAGACGCCTATCTGCGGCAGACCGATCCAGCGAGCGACGAAGGGGCTCGCAGGGAAGCGCCTCTCGAAGTACTCACGGAGGAGGCAAACATCGATCAAGAATGTCCAGGCTCTCGGAAGACGATGCCAGAGAAATAACATCAAATTTGACCAAGTCCTTCATGACCACAAACACTGCGGGCATGCCACGACCAAAGACCGTCGCGGGAGCGACCGCCAATCTCGCTGCATATCTCATCAATCAGCGCCCTGAAGGTTCCATGGCTCAAGCCCACCGAGGTGCCCTAGAAAGCCTCGGGATATTGGGAGACAATTTGGTCCCAAGAAAGGACAAGACTACGTTGCAAGCTAGTGGCTCAAAACACCATGCGAGAGATGCTCGGGATGAAATCACTCAGAATAGGATCGACAAAGCAAGGCGGCGACGCGCCGCCAGAGAGGAACACGACAGCGATTCTTCGGATGAGAGCCAGGAGAACGACGACGAGCTTAGGGGAGCCGATTGTTTAAGCTACAAAATTTGGGAGGCGATGCCACCCAATAAGTTCAAACCCACCCCTACCGACGCCGCCAATTATGATGGGCAGCAGGAGCCGAGATCCTGGATAGAGGATTATCTACAGACAGTGATTCTGCAAAAAGGGAACCAGATAGCAGCAATGCAGTGCCTGCAGCTTTACCTAAAGGACTCAGCGCGAGCCTGGCTAAGAGGTCTGCCGAAGGGTTCCATCAAGTCATGGGACGACCTAGTATAAGCCTTCATCGCCAACTTTCAAGCAAACTACAAAAGGCCCGCCGGGATCGAAGAGTTACGACATTGTCAGCAAAAGCAGAAGGAGTCGATGCGCGCATACATCAGGAGATTCACCAAGCTCCTGAACGTTGCGGAAGATGTATCTGTCGACAGAGCAATCGACGCCTTCAGCGATGGCATCCGACGTGAAAGCTATATAGAGGAACTCGGACGCAAGAAGCCGAAAACCATAACCAAGTTAATGGAAATCGCCAACAGCTGGGCCGATGGCGAAGACAACGTTCGAAAGCCACAATAGCGCAGCGACGACTGATACGTCTCCAACGTATCCATAATTTCTGATGTTCCATGCTTGTTTTATGACAATACTTACATGTTTTGCTTGCACTTTATAATGTTTTTATGCGTTTTCCGGAACTAACCTATTAACAAGATGCCGAAGTGCCAGTTCCTGTTTTCTGCTGTTTTTGCTTCCAGAAAGGCTATTCGGGCAATATTCTCGGAATTCGACGAAACGAAGACCAAACATCATAATTCACCGGGACGGACCAGGACACCGAAGGGGAGTCAGAGGGGAGGCCTGGGGCCCCCACACCATAGGGCCGCGCGGGCTGGCCTCTGGCCGCGCCGGCCTATGGGGAGGGCACCCTGTTGCCCCTCCTGCGCCGCCTCTTCGCCTATATAAGCCCTTTCGACCTAAAAACTCGAGACCAATTGACGAAACTCCAGAAAGACTCCAGGGGCGCCGCCGCCATCGCGAAACTCCAATTCGGGGGACAGAAGTCTCTGTTCCGGCACCCTGCCGGGACGGGGAAGTGCCCCCGGAAGCCATCTCCATCGACGCCACCGCCTCCATCATGCTCCGTGAGTAGTTCCCCCATGGACTACGGGTTCTAGCAGTAGCTAGTTGGTATTCTCTCCTCCATGTACTTCAATACAATGATCTCCTGAGCTGCCTTACATGATTGAGATTCATCTGATGTAATCGGTGTTGTGTTTGTTGGGATCCGATGGATGATACATTATGAATAGTCTATCTATAAAGTTTGTGAAGTTATTGTTGCTGCAATCTTGTTATGCTTAATGCTTGTCACTAGGGCCCGAGTGGCATGATCTTAGATTTGAGCTCTATACTTATTGCTTAGATTGTATCTACAAGTTGTATGCACATGTCACTGTCCGGAACCAAAGGCCCCGAAGTGACAAGAATCGGGACAACCGGAGGGATGGCGGTGATGTGAGGATCACATGTTTTCACCAAGTGTTAATGCTTTGCTCCGGTGCTCTATTAAAGGAGTACCTTAATATCCGAGTAGATTCCCTAGAGGCCCGGCTGCCACCGGCTGGTAGGACAAAAGATGTTGTGCAAGTTTCTCATTGCGAGCACGTACGACTATATATGGAAAACATGCCTACATGATTAATGAATTGATGTTCTATCGTAATGCTTTATCAATCCTATCAATTGCCCAACTGTAATTTGTTCACCCAACACTTGTCACTTATTGGAGAGTTACCACTAGTGTAGATCGCTGGGAACCCCGGTCCATCTCTCATCATCATATACTCGTTCTACATGTCATTGGAAGTAGTATCAACTATTTTCCGGTGCCATTGCTCTCATATTGCTTGCTACTTTCTACATCACCCATCATGTTACTAGTGCTTTTCCAGTGCAGCTGAATTGACAACTCGGTTGTTAAGGCTTATAAGTATTCTTTACCTCCCCTTGTGTCGAATCAATAAATTTGGGTTTTACTTCCCTCGAAGACTATCGCGATCCCCTATACTTGTGGGTTATCAAGGCTTGTTTCTACGGCGCCGTTCTCGGGGAGGCATAGCTCTACTCATAAGTTCACCTGGGGAGTACACTCTACCTCTCTCTTTTTATTTTCTTTTATTTTGTTTTGCTTAGTTTACTTTTGTTTAGTTTATTTGTGCCTAGTTTATTTCTGTCTAGTATTATTTTGCTTAGTTTACTTTTGCTTAGTTTCTTTTTGTCTTGTTTTACTTTTCTCATATACCCAAAAATCCATAAAAATTTGAAAAACTGAAAAATTAAAAACTGCTGATATGGGAGAACCCATAACCTACTTGGAGCTTATAGAATATTATAATAATTATAGAGAATCAAGAACTGGTAAAGTTATGAGTGCTGTGATAGAAAAATTGAACGCAATTGCTGAAATATTGCTTAAACGCCATGATATAAACTGGTGCTCTCAACAGGACACTAAACATCTTAAATTTCAATGTGGCTTTAGTGAGGAATTTTTAATTAAGAACTATAATCGGAATAGCTATATTCATTTTGGGTTTGAAGAGGTAGAACAATTTGTCATATTTATGGGAGCCTCTGAGATAGAATCCTTCATGGTTAAGAATTATGAAACTTGTGTTGTTTGTAAGGACCTTAAAGATTATGTCTCTTCTATCCTTAATTTTTGCATAGAAAGCTACAGTGATAATCCTTATATCATTGATTATAAAGAGAGACTCATTAATGCACAAGAATGCACTCACAATTTGCGAGGAACCTGTGGAAGAAGACATTGATGAACACGAAAGCTCATTGGATGAAAAAGAGGAGGAAATTGATGAACCTGAAAGCTCATTGGATGAAAAAGAAGAGGAGAGTGATGAACAAAAGGAGGAAGAATGGATTAGCTACCCATGCCAACCTTCTAATGAGAGTAACTCTTTATCTCTTACACTATTTGATTATCTTCCATGCTTACCGAAAGAGGTTGAATGTTATGTTCTTGTGGATTCTCTTGAAATAGTACCTATGAGTAATACTTGTGAGAATAATTATGCTACTGTTATCTATGATAATCCATGCTATTTTGATAAATCTTATGATGATGCTTTGTTTGTGCCTGATGTCGAAATGCATGGTACTAAAGAATTTTGCTTAGCAAATGTTTATGATAAAGCTCTAGATGATGGTCCTATGTTACTTGATAATATTAATTGTACTACTAACGAAAATGGGATTGGAGAAGTCTTGACTTCATGTAGGAGTCCCATATCTCTTGAGATTGATCAATCATCATGTTATATTATTGATAAAAGTGGGTTTGAAAGTTTTAATCCCACTATTTTTGAACTTGATAAAAATTATGTGTCTATGGATCATGAAAAGAATGCTTTATGTGATAGTTATATTGTTGAGTTTATTCATGAAGCTACTGAAAATTATTATGAGAGAGGAAAATATGGTAGTAGAAATTTTCATGGTACTAATACACCTCTCTATATGCTGAAATTGTTGAAGTTACACTTGTTCTATCTTCGTATGCTTGTTACTTTGCTTTTCATGAACTTGTTTATTTACAAGATTCCTATGCATAGGAAGCATGTTAGGCTTAAAATATGTTTTGGATTTGCCTTTTGATGCTCTCTTTTGCTTCGACTCTTATTTCTTGCGAGTGCATCATCAAAATTGCTGAGCCCATCTTAACGGCTATAAAGAAAGAACTTCTTGGGAGATAACCCATGTGTTTATTTTGCTACTGTTTTGTTGTGTTTTGGAAGTTGTTACTACTGTAGCAACCTCTCCTTATCTTTATTTTATTGCATTGTTGTGCCAAGTGAAGCCTCTAATCGAAGGTTGATACTAGATTTGGATTTCTGCGCAGAAACAGATTTCTATCTGTCACGAATCTGGGTATGATTCTCTGTAGGTAACTCGGAAAAATCTGCCAATTTACGTGCGTGTTCCTCAGATATTTACGCAACTTTCATTAGTTTTGAGTTTTCTGATTTGAGCAACGGAAGTACCTCTTTAAAATTCGTCTTTACTGGCTGTTCTGTTTTGGCAGATTCTGTCTCTGTTTATTGCATTGTCTCTTGTGGACTTTAAGCAAGGCTTTCTAAACGTGGAGAGCTGTAGCTAATGTTTTATTGAGTTCTTGCAATGTGTCACTACAGGACCAAGGTGGATTCAAGTTTTTTGAGTACTAACCCCTCTAATGAAGTTTATGAGAAGTTTGGTGTGAAGGAAGTTTTCAAGGGTCAAGAGAGGAGGATGATATATGATCAAGAAGAGTGAAAAATCTAATCTTGGGGATGCCCCCGTGGTTCATCCCTGCATATTTCAAGGAGACTCAAGCGTCTAAGCTTGGGGATGCCCAAGGCATCCCCTTCTTCATCAACTTATCAGGTTTCTTCTATTGAAACTATATTTTTATTCGGTCACATCTTATGTGCTTTACTTGGAGTGTCTGTGTGCTTTTATTTTTGTTTTTGTTTGAATAAATTCGGATCCTAGCAATCCTTGTGTGGGAGAGATACACGATCCGCTTTTTCATATGAACACTTGTTCTTCGTTTTACTTTTAATGTTCAATGATAAAAGTTGGAAGCTACTGCACTTGTTATTATTTGGTTGAAAACAGAAAATGCCTCATATTGACTTGGATAATTTGACACTTGGCAATTGTTTTGAGCTCTCAAGTAGATCATGATTAAGTTCTTGCATCATGTAGTTTGAGCCTATTAGTGGAGAACTACTGTAGAGCTTGTTAAAATTGGTTTGCATGATTGGTCTCTCTTAAGGTCTAGATATTTTATGGTAAAAGTGTTTGAGCAACAAGGAAGACAGTGTAGAGTATTATAATGCTTGCAATATGTTCTTATGTAAGTTTTGCTGTCATCGGTTCATACTTGTGTTTGCTTCAAATAGCCTTGCTAGCCTAAGCCTTGTATGCGAGAGGAATGCTTCTCGTGCATCCAAAATCTTGAGCCAAAAACTATGCCATTTGTGTCCACCATACCTACCTACTACGTGGTATTTTCTCCGCCATTCCAAAGTAAATTGCTTGAGTGCTACCTTTAAACAATTCAAAATTTATTACCTCTGATTTGTGTCAATGTTTTATAGCTCATGAGGAAGTATGTGGTGTTTATCTTTCAATCTTGTTGGGCAACTTTCACCAATGGACTAGTGGCTTCATCCGATTATCCAATAATTTTGCTAAAAGAGCTGGCAATGGGATTCCCAGTCCCAAATTAATTAACCTAAATAGACACTCCTCCATGGTATGTGATTGTTGGACGGCACCCGAAGGATTCGGTTAGCCATGGCTTGAGAAAGCAAAGGTGGGGAGGAGTGTCATCTAAATAAAACTAAAATAAAAAGGCACTCCTTCATGGTATGAGATTGTTGGTAGGCACCCGAGGATTCGGTTAGCCATGGTTTGTGAAAGAAAGGTTGGAAGGAGTGCCATCCAAAAAAATAAAATAAAATGGGAGCCGCTCTTTGAAGGTTTGTCTGGCAAGGGGGTTAGAGTGCCCACTACCATTCGTTGACAACAACAAACACCTCTCAAAACTTTACTTTTATGCTCTCTTTATGTTTTTAAAATCAAAGCTCTAGCACAAATATAGCAATCAATGCTTCCCTCTGCGAAGGGCCTTTCTTTTACTTTATGTTGAGTCAGTTTACCTACTTCCTTTCATCTTAGAAGCAAACACTTGTGTCAACTGTGCATTGATTCTTACATACTTGCTTATTTGCATTCATTATATTACTTTGTGTTGACAATTATCCATGAGATATGCATGTTGAAAGTTGAAAGCAACCGCTGAAACTTAAATCTTCCTTTGTGTTGCTTCGACGCCTTTACTTTGAATTTACTGCTTTATGAGTTAACTCTTATGCAAGACTTTTGATGCTTGTCTTGAAAGTACTATTCATGAAAAGTTTTGCTATATGTTATCTATTTGTTAGCAACTATAGATCATTGCCTTGAGTCATTTCATTCATCTCATATGCTTTATAATAGTATGATCGAGGTTATGTAAATAGCATGTCACTACAGAAATTATTCTTTTTATCGTTTACCTACTCGAGGACGAGTAGGAACTAAGCTTGGGGATGCTGATACGTCTCCAACGTATCCATAATTTCTGATGTTCCATGCTTGTTTTATGACAATACTTACATGTTTTGCTTGCACTTTATAATGTTTTTATGCGTTTTCCGGAACTAACCTATTAACAAGATGCCACAGTGCCAGTGCCAGTTCCTGTTTTCTGTTGTTTTTGGTTCCAGAAAGGCTGTTCGGGCAATATTCTCGGAATTCGACGAAACAAAGACCAAACATCATAATTCACCGGGATGGACCAGGACACCGAAGGGGAGTCGGAGGGGAGGCACGGGGCCCCACACCATAGGGCCGCGCGGGCTGGCCTACGGCGCACCGGCCTATGGGGAGGGCACCCTGTTGCCCCTCTGCGCCGCCTCTTCGCCTATATAAGCCCTTTCGACCTAAAAACTCGAGACCAATTGACGAAACTCCGAGAAAGACTCCAGGGGCGCCGCCATCATCGCGAAACTCCAATTCGGGGGACATAAGTCTACGTTACGGCACCCTGCGGGACGGGGAAGTGCCCGGAAGCCATCTCCATCGACGCCACCGCCTCCATCATGCTCCGTGAGTAGTTCCCCCATGGACTACGGGTTCTAGCGATAGCTAGTTGGTATTCTCTCCTCCATGTACTTCAATACAATGATCTCATGAGCTGCCTTACATGATTGAGATTCATCCGATGTAATCGGTGTTGTGTTTGTTGGGATCCGATGGATGATACATTATGATTAGTCTATCTATAAAGTTTGTGAAGTTATTGTTGCTTTGCAATCTTGTTATGCTTAATGCTTGTCACTAGGGCCGAGTGGCATGATCTTAGATTTGAGCTCTATACTTATTGCTTAGATTGTATCTACAAGTTGTATGCACATGTCATATGTCCGGAACCAAAGGCCCCGAAGTGACAAGAATCGGGACAACCGGAGGGGATGGCGGTGATGTGAGGATCACATGTTTTCACCAAGTGTTAATGCTTTGCTCCGGTGCTCTATTAAAAGGAGTACCTTAATATCCAGTAGATTCCCTAGAGGCCCGGCTGCCACCGGCTGGTAGGACAAAAGATGTTGTGCAAGTTTCTCATTGCGAGCACGTACGACTATATATGGAAAACATGCCTACATGATTAATGAATTGATGTTCTATCTTAATGCTTTATCAATCCTATCAATTGCCCAACTGTAATTTGTTCACCCAACACTTGTCACTTATTGGAGAGTTACCACTAGTGTAGATCGCTGGGAACCCCGGTCCATCGTTCATCATCGCATACTCATTCTACATGTCATTGGAAGTAGTATCAACTATTTTCTGGTGCCATTGCTCTGCATCTTACTGTTACTTTGCCTCTTACTGCTTCACATCACCCCTGTTACTAGTGCTTTTCCAGGTGCAGTTGAATTGACAACTCAGTTGTTAAGGCTTATAAGTATTCTTTACCTCCCCTTGTGTCGAATCAATAAATTTGGGTTTTACTTCCCTCGAAGACTATC